>NC_142740.1:23572699-23872699 GCF_051943395.1 Hippocampus bargibanti | reverse complement strand
CGATATTTTCTGTGCTTTCATTGTATATTCTAGTCACACATGTTCACTAAGTATATAACAACACGAAACTTTTAAATATGATCACTTCTATTCTGTCTATTCTCTTATCATCACCTACCATTTTCTTTTTTATAATAGAGGCACATTTGAACTGTCTTTGGCCTCTCGTTAATGCACAGGTGCTCAAAGTAAATGTAACCCACATAGTCTTTGATATCTGTGGAACAGAAATAAAAACAGTCAAACAGATGTATTCGACATATTTACCAGGTTATGTAAGTAAGATAATGACACACAGTGGATTGAGTTGACAAAAAGTACACAACAATTTACTTCTTATCTGGTTCAGTTTTTCACCAGTGCTGTTCATGCGATATGTCAGTCATGAACTATAGGATTGTCCTACCAACAGTATCATATATAGGAACGACGTATAGTAAAGTCTCGTTATATCGATATTGGTTATATCGATAGTACCACTTATTACGATACTATTTCTATGACCGCAAGGAGAAAATTACATGCGCGCAGGGTCGGATATATCGATAGTCCCGGTTATATCGATATTTTTCGGACTCCCAAGAATATCGATATAACGAGACTTTATTGTATATCTTGTTTTTAATTCTCAGACCTGAGTGAAACACAATGTTATATCTGTTACCACAGCTTACTTTTTCCTGAGAGGCTGATGTCTCTTTTAGTCTTCATTGCCACTAGCCTCAAGTCTCCATCTTGAAGC
This sequence comes from Hippocampus bargibanti, assembly GCF_051943395.1. Taxonomy (NCBI): domain Eukaryota; kingdom Metazoa; phylum Chordata; class Actinopteri; order Syngnathiformes; family Syngnathidae; genus Hippocampus; species Hippocampus bargibanti. The sequence continues at coordinate 23,871,957 of NC_142740.1, read as the reverse complement.
CTGTACCATTCCAGGCAGTTGGTCTCATTCAGATTTTCATCCAGTAATGTTTTATTACAGGCTGCAAAATATGGAAAACAACATTTAGACTCTTTTCTGCATACTGTATAGACAAAAGTATTGGGACACATCTATAAATTAATTCAGCAATTATTTAGAGTTGGACTAAGGCCCCTTCTTATTCCCATCAGTGTCCCAGTGCATGATAGAAAAAGTCACAGAACCTTGACCTCAACCTTGATCCAAAGACCTCTGGGATGAACTACAACAGATATGGTGACCTATCGATGAAAAGGTTTCTTCAGCCGTCATCTGTACTTCTTTGAAGGTGTCGGACGTTTCGCTTCTTATCTAAGAAACTTCATCAGCAAACTTTGCTGACGTCAGTTTGCTGACAAAGTTTCTTGGATTGTAAGCGAAACGTCCGACACCTTCAAAGAAGTACAGATGACGGCTGAAGAAACCTTTTCATCCATGGACCACTCCTGTACGACTGAGAGCTTACACAGACATATGGTGACCTATGACATTTTCCACATTGTAAATGTTCTGGATGAATTACAAAATTGTGTTGACTTTCACTCCCTGTAGGTTTCTGCTACATGCCCTAACATGTTAGTTCATACGATATACAGTATATGCAGCACTCAATTCCAAGACAACTTTGTCAATAGTACCTCTTAAATTTCGAACGGGTTCTGCTGGTACATGTATGATGGCTGTGGGTGAGGAGCCTGCTTTGTTTGTGGCAATCACGGAGAAGTTGACCGGAGAGTAGGAAACATAGTCTGTATACTCAGTCCTGTTGGTGGGATGGGTTGTCTTGTTCTTACACGAGCAATCTCCGGAAGATTGTGTGTCCCTCAGGATGTATGTTACTTGGGGGACTGCCGCTGCATGATGAACTGGCTAAGAAAAAGAGTGAGGCTCTGTTGTACTGACTCTGGAAGATTCAACGTTGTAATATTACGACATCACCTTGAGCACATTTTAAATAGTAAATGCACATGTTGTTGATGTTTTAATCAAAACTACATTCACATAATGTAAGTCCCATGTAAATTTGGTTTTGAGAAAAGAAATAGAAATGGGTCCCAATGGGTCCCATCCCCTTACAATGACGTTGATTGCAAGAAGTGTTAGTAAGTTCATTAATAGGTCATCTGGCCATAAAAGTCATGCTCTCTGCACTTCTCAAGAGGTACTCATCTCCTTGATTTAAACAACCAGATTGTTCTAGATTCAAGTGAGTAAAATTTGTTTCACCGGAATGTCCAGATCATGTACACGTGAAGGACATTTTGGGAAACATTCATTAAATTTGAATAAGAGCTTTTTGTGTTTTTGTTGCATGGCTGCAACGTTGGGAGACTGTTGGTAGACAAAAAAGCTTTCGGTCTTAATACGCGAAGGATTTAAGGTATCTCGAAATCTCAAGTGTTGTCTTTCTTCGCATGGTTGAATGGCTCCAGCAGACAGATTGTGTTTTGGTAATTCAAAATCTTGAATGTTTAAATTAATGATTTAATGACAACAAGTATAATATTTTGGAAATCTGTATTTCAAAGCTTTTTTTCTGGGCAACATTGGCCAGATACGACTCCAGCCCATATCCACAGGACTTCGTCCATTTTTGTGTTCATCAAAAGTTTGGCTTACCTTCCACGTCAGCATAACCTTTCTTGCACCTTCTATGTGCCTCAATGTCACATTAACCTCCAGCTTATCTTCAAGAGCTGCAGTGGAAAACCAAATGACGATGAGCGGCCTGTGCCTCTTTGAAATTGACCAAATAATGCTTTAATGTCTAATTTAGTGAACCACACTGAGCAGATCTATTGACAGAATGAAGAGATACGGTTGTGTCACCTGCAGGAACAATCACAAGTGGAGACCATTCGCTCCACAGCGGGTTCCGCGTCACTTTGGTCCGATGTCTGAGCTTAACCTGGTAGGATGTATGCTTCTGCAGGCTCTCAATAGCTAACTGGTCTTCTTAGGGAATGCCATAAAGCCATGGAGAAATCAACTTAAGTCACAGTTAATCATCATTTCATGTCAGTTCTCATTTATGTGACAAACTACCAAAAATCAATGGCCGAGGAGGGACTAAAGAAGAAGCTATTATACTCATCTTCAAGTTGAAGGTCAGGTTCAAGTCAACTTTATTATCAAATGTGCTCTATGTATAACATAGTAGATGTAGAACATAGAGCACAGATGAAATGTATTTCGTCTCAATCACAGTAATACCATCCCAAAGTTGTGATGACAAACGTTGACTTGTGTTTTTGCAAACTGACCAATACTAGTAGTTTTATACAAGAAAGGAAAAAGAAATAACAGTTGATTAAACTATCCAAAATATAGAAGAATACCCACATGCCATCTTATTGTGCCTGAACTCTGTGGTGTTGATTCTCTGTACAGGAAAAAAATAAAATTAAATGACCATTACAATTAGAAAACCTGTACATTTTGTCAAAAACATCAACCTTTTCCCATGGCTTAGTTTCATTGGTTCGAAACCAGATCTCAGCAAAAGCTGGGTATTTTTCTGCAGCTTTCCAGGTCACGTTGAGCTGATTTTGAAACCAGGCCACTGAAATATCTTGAGGTGCTTCAAATTTAACTGTTGATGAGAAGCAAAATTCAGTTAGTTGCTAAGAGAATTGCAATCAAAGCAATTGCTTCACTGCTCCATTTTAAAGCACATGGATGAGTATTTATTTATTTATTTATTTATTTATTTATTTATTTATTTATTTATTTATGTGTTTGTTTGTTTGTTTGTTTTCAAATACAATGTTTGTGTGCTGCTTTCTTTTCAGTCCAGTGACATTTTTTAAAACACACTAGAGTGAATGGAACCCCTGGGGTGCCATGTAGTGTTGTATCACCTGTTTTATCTCATTGGATTTCATACCAACCTGGAATATACTGTTCTCACCAGTTTCATTGAGTAGAACAAGGTTTTTGGTTGACTCGCATACAGAGTCTCCTTTGTATGCATCCACCCAAATGTCAACAGGTCGATATTTGATGAGATCCTCGTCATTGATCTGAAGGTGGGTATCTTGAATGCTCTCAATTGTTATGTCACTATTAATTCAAGTACACACACAAGACAACCAGTCATGTTCTTGGGATACGATGACATGCCCACACAACAACAATAACAAAAATGCTACTGAGTTGACAAGTTCACCGAGGCAACTTGTCTAAGAGAAGCTGACATGAATCTGTGTGTCCAACTAAATAGCTTCACACAGTACATGAATCCATTTGAAAGTAGCTTTTGGTTATGCCCATTCTGAGACCAGAGGAACTCAGGAATTGGCTATTACATAAAAAGTAACATGTCTATCATATCATCATTTCTAGGAGGATTCTTGGCTACAACCAGCATAGGTGCTTGATTCTGCATTGAATATAAATTAACACCTTAATCTAGCCCAAGCAATTTTAGACTTAAAGGACAACCGACATCTCCGGACAAGTTCTATGCATAATTTGTAAAATGGCTTCAAATGACTTCTACTGAGCATATTTTAATAAGATTCCACCGCATATAGCTATATTTTACGTTTTAAGACTGGCGCTGAATATTCAGGAAGTCTTGTTTTTGAGTTGGTGACGAGTCCATACGTGATGTCACTAAAGGAACGCCCTTGACCGAAAAAAGACACATTGTAGCAGTCCTTCCATCACGTCAATGTATTTTGCTGTGCTTGTTTGGTCTGAAAACCGTGTTGCACCCAAAAGCCGCCAGAAGAGGGCATCCAAGTTCCATATAAGGAATTTATCAGCCTGTGGAAATGGAGGTGGCCACAGGAGGTCGTCATTTTGTGCCTCTTTTTTTGGGTGAGACATTTCCCACCAATGTTGCCTCAAAATGGCATGAAATAAATTCTTTAATAGATTGCAAACATGTATGCTTTCCTTTTCAGAACTATTTGAATCATATTCATAATTGGATGTGTAACAAGAAAGCATATTCTCCGAATCTCAGGCCATTGTTTTGATTCTCCAGCAATGCAAGACGTCTGGTTGTCCTTTAAGCGGCAATGATAGTTGAGTTTCTTACCTTGTTTTGCTAGCCAAGATTGAAATTGCAAGTGAGCTTTCGATAAGTGGAAGTGGAAAAAAGTAATAAATTTTTAAATTCACTGCCATTCGCAAATTCATTCGGCAATTGAGAATACGACGTAGAGCGCCATTACTGAATGTGTTCGAGTTTTGGTTTTTCATGCTTGGGTGCCTATAAAGCGTTGGCCATGGCATCCGGCAATGTTTTTTCTTTTCCACAAGGGGCAACATTTTTTTCCCATGCATTGTTCCAGCTTCAGCTGTTGTTAAAGCGTTATATGAATCAATATGTTTGTATTGCATTATATTTGGGACAGCTGCTCACAATTCAAGCGAATATAACTCCAGACCCATATCATTTAGGAATTAACTATTTTTGTTCTGATGAAAGAAGGCAGTCTAAGGTTTCTAACGCTGCATTGAATGTTTATGTATTCTTAAGACTCAATATTTTGTGGGTACTGGAATTCAAGTGACAATGACAAAAACCCTGGCACTGGAGTGGACACATTTTTTGCACGTCTGGCAGTGAATGTGTTAACTGGAAAAAAATAGTGAAACACACAAATAAAAAACATGGCCTCATTTTGAATTCAACACATGGAAAACACATGACAGTATTTCTCAAGTTTATTCAAGTCACAATTTCTTTCCTACTTAACGGCACCCTCTAGTAGTAATATCACATCACACTTTCAGCCGTTTGATTCAGACGTAGCACTACTGAAGGCCTATGAATGACATACATGGCCCGCCACTGGTATTATACAGGATGCAGATCCAAACGACACCGAAAAGAATCATAAGCTCTTACTGTTCCTCTAAATATTTCCAAAAATATAAATTGAGTAATTGATAGCATATTATTTTTAAATATTTTTCATTTAAGTCAGATTCTCATCCTAATATCAGCATTTACTCATAAATAAGTTCTTACCCAAAGTGGAGGACAAATGTCACATCTCTATGTGTCGTTCTCATGCTCCATTCACAGTCGTAAACTGTTGATTCGTTGTTTCTTCTGAAGCACAGAGGACTTGAAGGAGCCTCGCATTCTGACCGTTTTTTGGTTAAGCATGTCAAAAACGATTTCAGGATCAGTCAGAACGTTTCCAGAAGAATAAATGAATAGTGCATTCATGTCCATTTACCTTTGCTGGAACCGATAGTGAACATATACAACGCGGCAATGTATCGGAGGAGTGAAGTCCAATACGTTTCCATTAATTCTACTTAGTTTAAGGGAGCTATTCTCTCTCGTATATGTGTGTTTTCATGAGAGAGGTGTTCCATCAACCCACATAACCCAGATCTATTTCTCAGAAATGTCACAGGTTTCAGTTCTGTGAGTTTCAGCGAGGTGCCGACGAAACCCACACGTGTCAGCAGACCAATACCTTTCTCATAAAGGCGCGTTTTTTGTTTTGTTTTGTTTTTTTTGCTATGCTGGCACCTTCCATATGTACTGTACTGTATTTGTGACACACACTGCTGCTAAGAAAGTCAATACTTCTTTTTCTTGTCTGTTTTCCAGTATTTTGAACAACTCCCTTTGCTCACCATAAAAGCTTTCCCCAACAACCAGAAAAAATTGCTTTGTGTAACTGTCAATGAAGGTTGGTAAATCAGAACTTATTGTGAAGGTGTCCAGGTAGATTTCTGACCCTGGTAACAAATGACGGCTGAAATGTGATTGGCTAAATGCTTAAATCCACAAACACACATCTGGGAGCAGCACAACAGGGGAAAAGTAATGAAAGGAAGCTGAAAAACAATTTCGATTTCTTTAATAAGAACTCATGAACAAAATATAATTAACTGTGATTTAGATATTTTTTGGCCAGCAGAGAAGGCTTTGCAGGCCTTGACGGTGCGCCACGGATAGATTGTGAATTTAAAGAAGGTCAGTTTGCAAACGATCATAGCTTTCTCTAAAGAGAACACAATATTTTGTTATATAAAGATTTTTTAACTGAGCAAAAGATTTATCCATTCACATTTTAAGTGTCCTCTTAAGCAGCTATTGTATTTATACATTTTCCCAACTTTTGTTTACAATCATAGACCTGTTTAGACATGGACAGACATATTCTCTATCATTTGGCTTTTTGTCCCACAGAGTAGCCTCTCTTTTAGGGAAGTCCAGGACACTGTAGGCAAAATCAGCTTCTGGTGTGATATTTGTCGCCACAATTGCGACCTAAGAAAACAAAAGTAAAACTTGATCATTTTCTTTAAATGATTCCGACGACAGACTGTCTTCTCACCTGTGTTGAAGGTGAGGGGGTTTTGTGCGCTTTATTGGCTGAAAAAGAATAAAAGTTGCGCAAATCATTACATTTTCATCACAGAAGTAATTATCGGTCATAAATTCACAGACAAGACTTGTACAAGTTTATCTTCATAAATGAGTGTTAAGGTGAAAAAAATCAATTAGGTTTGTAATGTAGAAATTTTCTTCGACAGATTCATGAAACAGGAAACTACTTTCCGATGGCCAATGCCTGCCTAATTCCTTGATTGAATTTGGTTTGTTTCTTACAGCCAAAATCCATCACATATTAAAAAAAAATAAAAGAAAGAAAGAAAGGATCATCAGAACACAGACAGAAATGCAACTTCGTTATATTGTTGCCACAAACTCCTGACGGTGCTTCCAATTAAGTTGTTTTGATAATTGCTTCTTTTACTCCCCTTTCAAACCATATATGTTATTTCGCTAAGATTCGCTGTCCGATTAAAACTTCGTTTGTCTTTCCTGGTTCGCGCATTGTCTGGAGTTCACTTGATAAAAATATCAGCAAGTACAATAGATGGTGGACAAACATCTACTTTATTCTAATGAGGCAGAGAAAGCACTTCTCGTCTAGGTGGGACGAAGACATGAGCACACGAGCACAAAAAGGCAAGAGTAAGCAAGAAAGCAAAAAGAGAACGAACTCCCGCTCCTACAAGTTTTTAAACTACAGAGTGGCGATCTGTTGTCCAATCAGTTGCGAACAAGTCGACCTTTCCCGTCCAATCGGTTACGAGCAATTCAGTGTTGGGCGGGTCTTAGATTGAAGTTGGAGCCGCTGCTTTTTTCCTTCCACGGCTATTGTACTAATAAGACTGATAGTTTTATTTAACTAAATTAGACTGAAATTAAACGTGCACAATTCATAATATATACTAAGCTAAACATGAAAAAACATATGTTTACTTAATATAAACATGAAATAACGTAATATGTTTACTAATGTGCATAAACACTCTATCATTCCCTCCTGTTGTACATTTAAACATCAGTTCATACATTTCCAAAAGATTTCATGCATGCACGTCATACTAATTGCACAGGGAACCATTCTAATCTCATCTATCCAACGTCTAATATTATTTAACTTACCATGGAGAAGGCGAAAAACCTCTATCACAATTTTGCTGCTGTGATATATAACCTCTCCATTTTTGAGGGTTTTTAATGAGGAAAACTCCTTCTCGGCTCTCCGTTTTCTTTTTTTGCTTTTGTTCTTTGGAGCAACCACTCTCTGGCCATGGTGTACTATCCCTAGCTACAACACTGGGTCCCCTTCACGCATTTGTTGATACAAAACCTTTGCGTAATTCACCTGAGAATTAGTTATCATATTCATTAGCATTGTTCTTAAGCATGGAATAATACAACCAATGACTAAGAAAATAAGTACAATCACAATTGCGAATGGGATAAACAGTCTGAGCAAAGTCTTATACCAAGAGCCCCCAAAGAGCCCGTCAAAGATCCACGGTTGATCAGGCCGGTGATCCTTGGCCATGGCATCTCTGAGATCCCTGACAACAGACAGAGCATCAGTCATGTTTATGGAATTCGCTTCTTCGGGTATGTACGTACAACAAGTATCACCCACCATAGCACAGACGCCCCCTTGTGGCGCGGTCAAAAGGTCCAAAACCATTCTATTTTGCAGCACCATTTGTCTAATTGCTGCAATTTCAGTGTTTTGCATTTCATCTACTTCCAAACTGGCGTTTACAAACACTTGAAACCTGTAGTCAATTGTTTCAATTCGTAGCATGTTTTTAGCTACTCCAATTTGTGGAAAAAGAGCTAACATTACCTTACTCCCCGTGCTATGGTGTTTGAATTGTTCTGGAACATCAGTTCCCCAGATCGAATCGTGGGGCTTAAACGACACTCTTCTTTTCACATGATGGTGTGCTGGACGACTGGTAATGATGAAAGTATTGTCAGTCACAGTAACAGGTGCGCACATACCGTAGGCTTTCGGAGGAATAAAAGAATATACTTTCCAACCACATAACCACCAAAGATGTGAAGATACAGGTAAAATGGTGACATTGGTGTTTAACGGTAGCACGTATAAACATCTACTCTCATCTATAAAACCTAGGTTTTGACCTGTACCGTACATTGCAACGCATACTGGTAATCGCAATCCGCTCTCGGTCATAACCTGATTTTCAGTTTCCAAAATGGTATCCAAACTTGGAACAATCTCTCCTCTCGAAGCATTGCGAAGAACTGGAAAATGTTGATCAGGTTTATGCGAAGATATTAACATATACGCAGCTCGAGCCATTTTATCTCCAAATACCTTTGAATGCACTCTTTGTTGCGTTACAGAATGTGGCATAAAAGAACAAACAAAGCAATTACTTTTCCTATTTTGTTTAGCAATTAATGTAGCATAACGATACCACGTGTTTGATAACAACGGATTCCAGTCATGTTTTTCTCCTGCAAATGGTTGATATAATGCGTCCATGACATCTGAATTTTGGGCTTTTTTGTCAGGTGTTTCCATCCAGGCTGTCGGTTTGATGTGTGGTTTGCGCTGGAAAGGCGATGTCACGACTGGTGTTGTCAAAGATGACAACATGCATATAGTTACAGGAAAACCAGTGTGATGTTCACGAAAATCAGGACAGAGTCTCAAGTCCATGCATCCCGCAACCTTGTGGGTTACGATAACGAGTTGGATATCTGTCATTGTGCCAGTTCCAGTTCCTAACCAGTCCCCTTGAGTTATCTTTCTGACAATTCGTTTTGCTTCTTGGGCACAGCTATTTTGAACCCATTTTGTTTTGGGCTCAGAATGGACCACAACTGAGTCCCAACCAGTGGTCCAAGTCTTCCCTGACTTGATACGAGCGTACCAAGGACCATGAGGGTAATCACTTCCCGTTTGTCGTGCTTCGTTCCTGAGGATGTTAAGAGGAAATGAGATGATTCCTGCATCTTGTAGTGGCAAGCAGGCTACAGGATGTGCCATGCTAGGGCACTTTTCTGTCATCGTTGGTTGCAATGGTGGAGTCTGGCAGGCTGATGGAATGGGAGGCTTTACGTGCGTCATCTGGATTGCCTCCACTAATTCATACAGCAAGATGATGTGGACCAAACCCATGGCTATTGAGTGGTTTGGCTCCGTCTCTCTTCCACCTGCTCCGGATCTGGTTGGTGAACGATTTTGCAGTGGCTTTGATGCACCCAGGTGGACCTCTCGGCGATTTTGATGGCAGTTGGCGTGGTTATCAGCACGGTGAATGGCCCCTCCGACTTTGGTGCAGACCTTGATCAGCGCCTTCGGGGAGCCCAGCAGCCTCTCTGTTCCTGCAAAGGGAACACAGGACTGCGGCAGTACATGTGCTGTGGACCTCTTTGTTGTTGTACAACATTTCACACAACCATTTTGCCAACAAAGCGCCTGGATCTGATTCATTCTTTTAGAATAAAATGCAACTGGTCTCAGCTTTTGTCCATGCTTTTGTAACAGGACTGAAGTCATGTATTTGTCTTTGCAGTCAACTGTTTGAACAAAAGGTTTGTCATAGTCAGGTAAAGCTAAGACGCTAGTGTTTGCTATCAAATTTTTTAATTCTGTAAATGCTTTACTGCCCTCTTCGGTCCACTGAATAGAGTCTTTCAGTGCCATTTCGTCTTGGTATATAAGTGTCAATAATGGTTGGGTAACTTGTGCATAATGCGGAATCCAAGTTCTGCAATAATTGCACAGTCCCAAAAACGTCATCATCTGTTTTTTCGTCTTCGGTCGAGGAACCTGCAAAATTGTCTGTTTTCTCTTAGTTGTCAACTCTCTTCCCTTTCTTGACAAAAGATGTCCTAAGAAAACTACTTCTTGTTGACAGAACTGCAATTTATCCAAAGAAGCTTTGTTACCTGTATTCGCTAAATATTGGAACAAAGCTATTGATACAGTCTTGTTCTCATCTTCAGTCGGTGAAGCAATTAAGATGTCGTCAACATACAAAAGAATCTGAGAAGATTCAGGATGTTTAAAATCAGCAATACACGAAGACATTTCCTGTGAAAAAATTGTAGGACTATCTGTAAACCCTTGTGGTAATCTTGTATATGTATATTTTTTCCCATTAAATGTAAATCCGAACCAATGACGTGAATTTTTGTGTAACGGAATGGAGAAAAAGGCATTGCTCAAATCAATCACTGTAAACCATTTTTTGTCAGGTTTTAAACTGTTCAATAATGTGTGCGGGTCTGGCACACACGGAGCACGTGATTGTATGGATTTATTTACCTGTCGTAAATCATGCACCATTCTCCAAACTCCAGATTCCACTTTTTTAACAGGAAATATCGGTGTATTACATTCACAAGTTGGGTCTTCAATCAAAATACCAGCTTTCACCATATCCCGTATTACAGGGGTGATGCCAATAATAGCGTCCTGTTTTAATGGATATTGTTTAAGTCTTGGTCGATAAGTCGTTTTAGGCAATACTTCAACTGGTTTCGCTGTTTTAAGTAAGCCCACATCAGTTTTTCCCGATGACCAAAGGGTGGCAGGGACGTCTGGAAAGTCCTCCGCCCCTAAAGTGGCCATCAGTCATAATTCTAGTGAATCGACCTTTACTGGGTCCCCCATAGCGTCAACTACGAAGGACTCCAGAAAATTCACTTTTTTGGGTTTATACCCTTCTTCTGTTGGTATTAAAGCTATTTGCAATTTTTGTAACAGGTCTCTCCCCAACAAATTTATAGGACACTCTCCACTCAAGACCATAGTGACCTTGTATGGACTTAGTCCCTCATCTAAAATTTTTATTGGTTTAGAAATCGGTAACAATGTCACTTTCCCATCTGCAGATACCACAGAAATTTGTTGTCGACTCGGAGTGACACCTGGAATGGTGTCTCTTAACACTGATCTGCATGCACCACTATCGCAAAGAAATTTGACATCCTTTTTCCCGATTTTTAGCCAATAATAAGGTTTTTCGTTTTCCGGTAAGGTTAAGGCAAACACATTAGTCAAATCCAAGATTTCAACTGGTTTTATTGATTCCCATTCCTCACTGTTGTGACTGTTGTCATCAGTGTTGAAATGGGGTTCCTCGCGTCAATCTGAATGTTTTGTTTTATGTCCTTCACCATATCGCGTATTATATGGTGGAGGTCTGTAAGATTTCCCATGTTTCCTTTTCGGTATAGGTTTCTTTTTGCAGTGGCGAGCCATATGCCCTACACTGCCACAACTGTAGCATCGATCATTGTGCGGCATCCGTCTCTTCATCCGATCCTGGTATAACACGTTCTCCATTATGTTACCCATGGTAGATGCCATCACATGTTCCATCGGCGAATCTGCACCATTTCCCCACTTTTTTCTCACCACTTCTTGGGCGTGTATTGCCCATTCCATGAGATCAACCAACCTTCCAGTCCGGTGTTGGACATAATGTTTGCGAATGAAATCTCCAATTTCCGGCGTCAAATTCTGCAAAAATGTTTGCTTGAATTGGTTGACATATATAGAATTCTCATCAGCAGATTCAGGAATACAGCAGTGGTTTCGAAAAACATTTTCCAAGCGTCCCCGAAAAATGTTAATATCTTCCCCACGTAACTGTCTACAATTCTGAATCAAGCCAAAGTTTGGTGTTTTCTTCCATAATGTTCGGATGTTTTCACAAACCAATCTTCGTTGGGTTGACGCTTCCTCGTACGTCATATTTGTTCCCATCGATGTTTTCCCAGTAAAGTCACCTTTCACCCGATTCCAATGGTGTCCCAAGCATCTCCTGAAAACCTTAAGTGTTTCTTGTCCATTCAACTGATAAGAAGCACATAATTCCTCAAAATTCTCAGTCCAACTTTCTGCATTTTCAACAACATCACCTAGTCCTTTACACGCTTCTGCAACATCACTGTCGCCCCATGGCCGATAAACCAAGATAGTTTGATCATGTATGCTTGAAGAATTAGGATTTGCTACCTGAATGAGTGGCAAAACGTCACAGTCGCTTCCATTATTCATTTCAATTCCATTCAACTCTTCAAACGGATACAATTGTCCAGAACAATTTGCTTTGCTCCTCGTACGCGAAGAGACACAATCAGCGGCAATCTGATTTTTAATATCAGGTTGCAATCCTCGTATTCCTCCAGTAGGGGTCATAAGCGCTCCATTCTGCTGGTCTGCCCAACAGACATTTGGAGTCATCACCTGGGGGGCCCACGCAGGGGGGCCCACCCGCCCCACAGGGGTTGAACAAATGGCGTCCTCCCCCTTCTTCAGCTCCGCGGAGGAGGAGGGGGGTCGTGGCGCCTCGACGGGGCAGCCCCCCGCCTCTCCCCCTCGCCTCCCTGGGGATTGAAACAATGGCTGCTTCCCATTTTCCACCAACTTTACATTGGGACGTGCAACAGACGAAGCCACAGTTTCATCGTCAGAGCTCACTTTGGAAGACATTGCAACTATCGCTTTCTCCTCTTTTTTCATCCGTTTGGCTTCCATCTCTCTCTCTCTGATTTTTGCTTGCGCAATCCAAGCTTCGCAGGCAATTATCTCGGCACGTATCTTTCCAAGAGATTTTTTCATCGCGGACGCTTCTTGAAGTTTCAATCGAAACAAAACTTCCTTCAGAGGCTGGAGTTGTAAAGAACCAGAGAACGTACTACAGTCCATCCATTTCTTGCAATAAAGTTCGCTACCTGGGAACTTTTTGGACATAAACTCTACGTCCCTATGAATTGGGGTCTTTTTAGAAAAAATAGCACCCATTTTCACGATTGCAACAACAAATTCCTTTTTTTAACTATCACAAGAAAGGAAGCACACCTCGCGATGTTGATTCAAACCCAAGAACAAAGGGCGTGATTCGCGCCAGTCCTCAGCCAGGATGCGCGTTCACGCACACACACAAGGAATGCTCTTACGCACACACGCACACCAACACACACACCAACGGCTCAAATGACTTCGCCCCCACCCTTTTTTCTCTCCGAGACAAAGAACTTTCTCTCTGAGCCACGATGCTAGCATAGACAAACCAAGTTAAAAATGTATTTTTGATCTTATTTCTTTCCTCTCGACTCAGTACAATGGCAGCTGCCCTAAAACACTTCCGCTCTACAGACTAAAAGCGGTCCACCACACAAACTGAATCCCAGCTATCACCACCTTGTGAACAATATTATTTCGCTGGAAAACTTCCGATTCACATTTCGGCGTGTGGATATTGCGTGCACCTTAATATGCACTCCTCCACCGGCACACGTATTCTCATTTGGCCACCTTGCCTAACGAAAATCGCTTCACACCGGTCCGTACGTGAGTCAAGTGGAAAAGAGACTCTCTGGCCAGGAGGTCTCACAATGCATTCAAACAATGGCTGCTAGCTAGCGCGCTACTTACTTAGTGAACTTTTGAATGCTGCCGTGTAGTCCTTCAGCCAGAACGCGAGGAGCCCAACTGCCACCAGAAAGTTGTGATTCCTTCTGTCTCTCGCGTGGAGGATTTTCCGCGAACAGGCTTTAGTGAAGAACGAAAAAAAAAACTTCGTTTCTTCCGTAGGTTGTCCCAATCAAAGCGCAGATTTGACGCGCATCTCAATGCGGGCCTCCCGTCGAAAAAATCATAAACGGGTCAATCGCCAAGAGCTTCTTTAGCTCCCGTCTCGCTTTGACTGGTCACCCAGGTTGTGGTCCTCGAGCAAAGACTGGTCGACGTAGCACGGGTTTTTCGGCACCAATTAATGTCCGATTAAAACTTCGTTTGTCTTTCCTGGTTCGCGCATTGTCTGGAGTTCACTTGATAAAAATATCAGCAAGTACAATAGATGGTGGACAAACATCTACTTTATTCTAATGAGGCAGAGAAAGCACTTCTCGTCTAGGTGGGACGAAGACATGAGCACACGAGCACAAAAAGGCAAGAGTAAGCAAGAAAGCAAAAAGAGAACGAACTCCCGCTCCTACAAGTTTTTAAACTACAGAGTGGCGATCTGTTGTCCAATCAGTTGCGAACAAGTCGACCTTTCCCGTCCAATCGGTTACGAGCAATTCAGTGTTGGGCGGGTCTTAGATTGAAGTTGGAGCCGCTGCTTTTTTCCTTCCACGGCTATTGTACTAATAAGACTGATAGTTTTATTTAACTAAATTAGACTGAAATTAAACGTGCACAATTCATAATATATACTAAGCTAAACATGAAAAAACATATGTTTACTTAATATAAACATGAAATAACGTAATATGTTTACTAATGTGCATAAACACTCTATCATTCGCGATTCTCATAAAACAACTAAATCCTTCATTAAACCGGTCTGGTGGGGTGAGGTTCAATTTGGATCGTTCATACAATAGCCTGTTTGGCAACACAGATTAGGCAACATTCATAATGCTGATGAGGTGATACTGGAGGGAGTGGGGCAAACAGGCCAGTCGTTAGTCTGGAATGTAGGAACAATCAGTCAGTGGGGCCACAGGGAGTGGTCCTCTGCTCCCCCCGACCTGAGAGTAGGGACCTATCATAGCTGTTTCCGGTGCCGCCATGTCTGGACATTAGGGATATATAAATAGGGTAGATACGACCAGTAAGACTTTAGTTCGCTGACGAAGCTTCTTGGATAGGAGGCGAAACGTCCGACACCTTCAAATTTGTACAGATGACGGCTGAAGAAACCTTCTCATCGATGGACCACTCCTGTACGACTGAGAGCTTACACAGACGTATACGAACTGTTGTAATTTATCTACTGTTCAAATGATTCGAATCTACTGTAAATATATCATCATCATCATCATATTCAAGCTGAAAGTCTGCAATTAAAGCAAATATGGTTTGTTTCAATTCAAACCAATTGTGGTGGAAATTGTGCCAATGTTCCAATATTTGTGGTCCTGACAGTAAAACAACCAAATGATGTTGCAGACAGTATAGTTCTCCGATTGACTGACAGATCCAAGTAGATGATTCATAATAATGTCTGACATTAAGGAACAAGTCCTGAAATTGCCAAGCGTCGTGTCATACCGCAAACATGGACTTGCCGTGCCAGATGATGAGAGGAACAGGAAAGCCCTTGTTTCCATGGTAACTAAAACCGACTCTTATAAAGAGCTCTTCTGACAAAGCAATTACCTCGGGGGAATGGGAAACCCCTCACCACCACTCACTAAGCAACACTGGGTTGGATATTTTTATATATTACACATAGGACTTACTTATTACTTCTAAAACTCCTTTTGTCAGCAGTGTTTCAGAAGATTTCCCCAAACCAAGAGAGCTTGAGGCAACCAACATTCATCTCATCAGTAATGAGAGATTTCAGAATAATACGAGTAGCGTGCTGGGGACACCGTCTCCCCCTCTCTCTGCGTTATCATTATTGGAGCAAGGGAATCCTTTTTTCCTGATGAATCCTTGAACACAGCATGACAACAAGCAGCGAATGTAAAAATGCACCACAGTCCAGGATGTGACTACAATGTCACAAACACAGCAAATGATATTTTGTCAATGTTATTTTATGAGTAGGTATGTTATTTGCGTAAACCTGCCAAAAACATGCATATTTTCGACAGTTTAAAGCAATTCCTATAAGGTCTTCAGTTAAAAGGATGAAGTATACACTACACTTAACATATACTAGCTACACTTTGGTATGTGTTAGGGTAGTAAAGCAAGAATAAAAGAAATGGGCTCCTTGAATTAAATGATACAAAGACATTGAGTACCAAACCAACAAAGCGAGAATGAAGTAACATGAGTGACTGTGAGTGTCAGAGAGTGTGAAATATGTTTTCACTCCGGCACATGACCTAACAACCAGGCAAACCATCACCAGCTCCCTAGCAACCACCAAGACACTGCAGTCATCTCTGTCACCTCGGTTGCCGTTGGAGACATTCTCATCCCACCGTCATCAGGATCGAGTTCTGCACTGTAAATATATCACACTTGAAACAAACACCGGCAGTTGACATTTATGCATCAGCACAAGAACAAACACTCATCTCTAAGCAATTGTGGCATGTGAATGTTATCTAACTCATTCACTGCCAGACGATGTGCAAAATGTGTCCACTCCGGTGCCAGGGTTTTTGTCATTGTCACTCAAATTCCAGGACCCACAAAATATTGAGTTTTAGGACTACATAAACATTCAATTCGGTGTAAGAAACCTTAGACTCTCTTCTTTCATCAGAAAAAAGAGTTAATTCCTAAATTATATGGGTCTGGAGTTATATGAGCTTGAAATGAGGGTGGCTGTCCAAAATACAATGCAATGCATACATATTGGTTTATATTGTTCCAGCTTCACTGTTGTTAAACCACTAACATGGAAAAAAGGGAACTTCTGCCCCCTTAGAGAAGGGAAGAAACATTGCTAGAGGTCTGGCCAGCGCTTTATTGGCACCCCAGCAAGAAAAACCAAAATTCAAACAAATTCAGGAATGGCGCTCTACGTCATATTTTTAATTCCTGAATAAATTAGGGAATGGCAGTGAATGAGTTAATTGCATGAAAAAGACTCATTTTGTGTGAGGAAAAGCAACAGTGGGGGCACATCGTAAAGTGGCACTTTCGATCCGGAAGACAGCGCGGATTTTCTTGCTTTCTAATTTTAATTCAAATTTACATCAGAACAACAAATCATGTGTATGAACCTGTCTCAGTCAACAATACAGTAGTGTTGTTTCGGGAATATTTCTTTTGTGTGGGTCCAGACAATCAAAAGCTGTGTCTCCAAAGCAGATATTTGACATGGTTCCAGAATTGACCTCTGAGAGGCAGTATGTTGGTTGCCAAGGGGCATGCAGACTATTGGTGAATACAAAGAAGAACAAATATTGGCAGTAAGAAAAGAAAAATAATAAACTATGGTACAGGTGTACAATTCAAGGCTCAGGGACCACATCTGGCGTGCCACATAATGTTATGTAGCCTGCTGCAGCACATGGGCATGCCAGCATTTTATGTTCCCAGTCTCCCATTTAAAATAATTGCAATAGTTGAACAAAGAGTTTTTACTGGCCTGCGATTGAAAAAAACAAGTATTCATCAATTTGTTGGGTATGTACAAAATGACATAAGACTGAACTGTATAACTGCACAAAAAAGGTCATAAAAAGAATTGTAAATAGTACAAAGTATAAAAATACAGTATATAAGAAAATATATGATATATGTAGCTGTATTTACGATACATAAGGCAGTGGTGGACCGTCAAGTTTGAGAAACCTGCTCTGATCACAAGCCACTCGCGAGCATACTTGCCAGAGCTAGCACACTGTATCGGTAGCGAGCTGCGTAAGCAAATATATTGTGTTGATTTAATAGCAGTTTTGTCAATGCACAATGGTCGAAGGATGAGAATAAATTGATTTGGTTGGAGATTTATTGTTAAAGCCATTTTTAAGACGGACTTTTCAAGAAAAAATGGACATCGTTAAGAAATTTCCTGGCCAATTGTACACTCTAGTGTAGTAAGACATGTAGTAAATCACACCACACTTTTTTTCAGTCTGATTTTATTCAGACATAGCACTACTGAAGGCCTAGTGATGAAATCAATGGTCTGCCACTGACATAAGTAGCTGTGCTATTTACAATGTATGAGTCCGGGTTTTCCCTCTTTTAAAAGAATATTTATTTATGTACTTATATATATATATATTTACCTCTTTATTTATTTATTTATTTGTTTGTTTGTTCATTTATGGATTTATTACTATCAAGTGTGTTTATTAAGAAGTATTTATTAAGAAGACGTATTAATGTGATTTGAGTACGGACTTGGTCGAACAGCAAAATTTCAGTTTAAAATGGCGATGTATTGAGCACGCTTCATGGTTGACGGCGGCTGCGTTGTATTGTAAAAACGTTTTGCATTGTGACATCTCTTTGAATGTCGCTCAGGTCATTCACAGCAAGTGTGGAAGACCACTGAACGT
The DNA here is from genome assembly GCF_051943395.1 of Hippocampus bargibanti. Taxonomy (NCBI): domain Eukaryota; kingdom Metazoa; phylum Chordata; class Actinopteri; order Syngnathiformes; family Syngnathidae; genus Hippocampus; species Hippocampus bargibanti. Next base: position 23,853,641 of record NC_142740.1, on the reverse strand, counting down.
TTGCGGAAACCACGGCCAGCTGCGAATTACATCATTGCGTCCAAGGGCTTCGTTCTCACTTGTGACTGACACCCACCGCCCAAATTGATTTTGTCTCCGCCAATAGACTGCGAAGCTTCCTCCTTCCCTCTGCTGCCCTCCCACCAGTCACATGGAGGTGAACGCTGACCCGTCTTTCTCGCTTCTTCATACCAATCACTCTCAGTTGCTTCCTGAACACGCGCGCACACACGCGCGAGCGGGAGGAATCTCGTTTGAGATTGAACTGCATTTTCGATGGAAACTGTCTGACAAGCGACACTTTTTTCGTCTAAATTACCACCATTAGATTGGCGGATAATGTAGCGATGAATGTTTGGAAACTGAGACCGACAGAGAGCGCGAGTTGTGCCGCACTGCCCTGAGAGAGGAACCGCCTCTTGTGGAGTGTCCGGCTAATATGAAGTCCAGAAGGGATAAACTCAAGATTCCTTCTTTGACTCTGGAGTAAGTAACATTTTCATATCTTTTCCCCACCGCCTTGCAGAAGTTTTTGACACCCACAATAATGTCGTGTTCTTGGCAGATGTTTTCTTTTAACTGTTTGGGGAAGTCAGGCGAAGTAGAACTACGACAACTATCTTAATTAATGAAAGTGATCACATACACAGAAAAATGCACAATATTGTACACTATAGTTGAGGGACAATGCATTAAATCAAGTGAAAGTGGCAAAATGAAACCCGAAAACTGAAGATTAGCAATCACAAATGACGTCATCACACGGAATGCAAACAAAGACTTCCAATGAATGACCACCATTTTAAAGATGTCATGTTTAAAATGCACGAGGATGTTGATTTTTATTTTTAAATTCTTACTCAAACTATTTTAACCTAAATTTCCACAAAGTGTCAAATCTATCAGTGTACCCGTCTGTCGATACAGGCATAAAACTGTTGTGATTGTTGTCTCCACAACAGTGTTATTTGCCCACTCTTTCAGCACATTACAGCTACAGTATTTTGTGGGATGTGAGTGGGGGTTGGGAAGTGGGGTTCCTGCTGCCTACTAGATGCTGATCTATAAGATGTAGGAGCGTAGGAATCAATCTGCCTCCAAATCTCCAGTGGATGATCTCAGCTAAGCATGCACCATTTGTTTTCGTTGTCATTTGAAGGGAGCTTATCTGTGCACGAACAGATATGGGAAAGGTATACAATACATACACTCATCAAATGACGAGGGAGTTGCTGGATGATCACAGATGCCAAATACAATATACTGTACTGTACTACTGTACTGTACTGTACTTGTGTTTCATGTTTTATATGTAACATTGAATGTGAATTGGATTAGACTCGATGTAGTGTATGTTTTATAGCACCTCACAAAGTCAAACCTTTCTTGAGAAATGGCTGGGATAAAACTTGCATGCAATACAATGAGCTTGACATCATGGGTTAAGCTTCCTCAAAGTGATGAAAAAACTGCTATGCTTGTGAATAATATTCCCTACTACTCACTACTTTAAATAATTATGTGAATTTGTGCCATTCTGACAGAACGTCACTTGTGAGTCAGCGAATGATTTTCTCCTCACTTTACACAAGCACAAAAGTGCTGACAAAATAAAAATGACATGATCGTCAGTGAGGAACTTTGAAGGCTTTGCTTTTGGGATCTTCAAGAAAATTGTGCATACATGAATCTGTGTAATTATACAGAGCCTATAGAATGTCAAGTGTGTTTGCAAGTGCCGACATCCCCCCTCCAACCGTGCATTGCTATGACAACATGTTCATTAGTGTTTTGGTGGCTGGTTTAGCGCAGAGAAGCCATTGCAGCTCTGAAACAATAACGGCAGTGCAAAACCCACAAGGCACTGCTTACATCTGAGTAGGCAATACGTTAAAGTAAAACATCGCAGGGTCAGTGTCAGAGTGATGCATACCTTTGGGTGGCTGAGCTGGCACATTTCAAGGCGAGAATGATGCATTCCTGATCGGCAATGTTGCACGCTAAACATGTTGAAAGTACGGTGTGGTGCCAGTTAAATGTCATAAAGTAGATTTTACACAACCAAAGGTTGCATCAGAAGGTTGATTTCGTTTTTGGCCAATAACAGTTAGTGCTGGGTGTGTTGCCATACTGAACACTGGTGATACCCGTGATGTAAATTAAAAAAAAGACAAAGAATAAACGTGGCCTGTAACCTGCACAAAGAATAAAACAAAAGGTAAACAGAGCTAGATTTATTTTTGTTAAATGGGCATGTTGGGTAACAGAGTTAACTGTTAACTGATGAGGTACACATCTTGGTGAGATTCTCGATGTGGTGGAACAGATGTGCGTTTGGCTATATGCCCACTGTACAGTATATGTCTCAACTTGTATGGATCAGCAGACTAATTGACTGAAAATCAAATTCACTGATGAAATGTTGTGTCCAGGAAGGAAACTACAATAGTTTAATTCCTCATATGGATTTTCCTGTATGTCTATTTGGGTACCGGCATGTTTAAACGATGTGAACAGGATTACTTTTACTTTTGTTTGAGACAAAGATTACAACGCCACACATATTTAATTACATCTGTAATTTAAAAACCTTCTGTAGGAAACATTTATCACCATTTGGCTTCTGAGAGAGGAAAAGAGGCTTGTGTGGCTGGTGTAGAGGACGGCTCTAATGTGACTCATCGGCTTTCGGTTTAGTCTGTCTGCAGGAGGCGCTGATGGTGAAGGTGATGTTTTTAACTCATTCACTGCCAGACATGTGCAAAAATGTGTCCACTCCAGTGCCAGGGTTTTTGTCATTGTCACTTGAATTCCAGGACTACATAAACATTCAATACAGCGTTAGAAACCTAAGACTCTTCTTTCATCAGAAAAAAAATAGTTCATTTCTAAATTATATGGGTCTGGAGTTATATGAGCTTGAAATGAGGGCAGCTGTCCAAAATACAATGCAATACATATATATACTTTAACAACAGCTGAAGCTGGAATAAAGTGGTAACATGGACAAAAAAGGGAAATGCTGGGCCTTGTGGAATAGAATGAACCTTTCCAGAGCATGAAAAAACAAAATCTGAAAAATTCGGGAATGGCGCTCTATGTCATATTTCCAATTGCCGAATACATTTGTGAATGGCAGTGAATGAGTTCAATTGGAGAAAAAAACCAGGTGATGTGTACTGCTGTGACATCCAAAGAGTTTCCTTTTTAATCAGACAGTGTTTTTCTATTTTTATTCTTTTGGTGAAGAAAAAAAACATCTACCGTCGCTGACAATTTTGGTTGTCACTTCTGCCTTCATCTGAACTGAAAAACAGCTGATCAGCTCGGAAAATCTCCAAAAGAAGGTTCTGTGATCCGGTTAACATTGCAAATAAGCCCAAACGTCGCCTTTGAAGCAATGTGTCCCTGTTGATGGTGCCATCTCCAGGGGTGCGTTGCTTCAGCAGCAGCAAGGGGTTGTAGCATAGTTTAACTAATTGCAAAAGGTTATTGCAAACACAACACAAACATCAAAGAGACAGGGATTACACATCAGAGCTGACTGCATTTATGGCACTTGTTCCCAGTGCTCGTTAAACTCAAATGAAGATGTTAAATTTCGCTCACATTCGTTCCGAACAGCCCTTCGCTGCTACAGGGCGGACTTGGCAGATTCATTAGTCCACTGTGACATGTTGGGTAATTTAATTGGTCAAATGTGATGAGACTATGGGTGATGTTGGCATGGAGCTTGTCAGTAAAAATGAATAACCTGGGTCACAATAAAAGCAGCAAGAGTCAAAGAGTGGGGGAAAAAGTAATGGCTTGTAGTAGGGAAAATATGATAATATATGCCAGTGGTGACCAAACCTTGGCCCGGGGGACCATTTGTGGCCGCTGTGCATTTTCTTCAGTTTTAATTGTGGAGCTATACGCAGTGCAGGGTCCTTGTTCAAGTGGGATACGGGGCTGCAGACCACCCGGACATGGCTACAAGTATCTATGACCAAGACCAAATTAAGTCTCAAGTCCTTTTATTCAAAGTCTAAATCAGTGGTTCTTAATCTTGTTGGGGGCACTGAACCCCACCATTTTTAAATGCTCAATCACCAAACCCTTCTTTCAATAACTGTGACCAATAACTGCAGACTAGACTGAGGGCTGGACCTCTGTGGGGGAGGATCCACCGAACCCTGAGGGTTTGATCCAACCCAGTTTAAGAACCACTGGTCTGAATGAAGTTTCAAATCCCTGACCACGAGTCCAAGTTAAGTCTAAGTCCTTGACCTTGAGTCCAAGTTAAGGCCTTTAACAAACGTCTCCACTACAACAGCCTGTTGCTACAACCTGTTGCCATGCTGGTAATGATTTTTAATGTGTTGTCGTCGTATTTGTCTACCCCACGTTATTAACATTGAATGTTGCTTGGAGGCATGGGAAATTTGAGGGACCCGTTGTCAAAGAAATTAAATTGTTATTAGTCCAACAATGCGTTACGTAGGTGACTGATCGATCACTTTCATTGAACAAGGGCCAATTTCAGCAAGAAATTGATATGGACTTTAACCGTGTTCTATGGTTATGGATTCTTCGAATATTCATTCTTTCAGGCATCTGGGAACATTTCCAAGTGAAATCAATTTATAATACATCTCATTGTCATTGCATGGTTCATTCTTTTTGGAAGGGATATACTGTAGAACATCAATATTTTAATTGGATTTAGTCCTGGGTTCTCAGTGTGCCATTTGAAGACTGACATTTTTTTCAATGTCACAAAGTGGATCGAATGTTTATGTCTACTTTTTCACCAATTTTTACAAATGAACCCATTAGTGCTGACTACATTTTTAATTAAAAATAAATTAACACTCCACATATTTACAAGAATATTGAGAAAATCGCTTAGAGTCATTCCAATGTTTGTCTTTAAGTGAGCTCATCAGAAGCGTCATCAAATTCTGTGATGGACAACATATACTGCACAGGAACGACTAGTATCACACTACTTACGCATAATGTGAAGTGGCTTCCTTCTACCATTGTATGAAGTTTTGCTGTTCACCGAATTTGATTTGAAAGCAAATACACTAATCTACGCAACCAATTCTTGCCTTTCAGTTTATCACCCACATACCAGAGCCCCACACTCCTAAGTCCATGCAGCCCCTGCAGCCCTTGCAGCCCCTTGCAAACTCTTCATCCTTGGAGGTAAGATGACCAGGTCACTTATGGCCGTTTGTGAGAATGAACTTGGATTCATGACAGGCTGCTTGTACGTGAAGTAGCTTTGTCGAAATGGGTCTTCGCTTCCAGTGATTTGGCAAAAAGTTATTTCTTTCTTGACCTCCACCACAAGAAGCAGCTTGTCAACGTACAAGTTGTTTTTGTTCACCCTCAACCAATTGAGAATCTTTTATCATGAACTCAGAAACACCTAGAATTAATTCCTTCCCATTAGAGTGAATCTTTAATTCTGCCTAATGATTTACAGTATTTGCGAATTACAGTAGCATTTTTATCAGAAAGCAGGAGCACACGAGTAGTAGTGCAGGAATGCGAAATTCAATTTGAAAAAGCATGTTTTATTTCAATACAATGGTACATGTGTAGAACACCTGCAGTTGTTGTGAAAGCGCTGTGCAAATAAAGATGTATTCTATTTGGTATATGTTGTCATAAATAGGCAGACAATAAATGTTATCTTTACACTTCCAAAATTCTAACATTATTTTTTTTTAATAAAACAGCAAAACCCTTCACTAAATCGCAATGGTGGTTTGAGGTTCAATTTGGATGGTGCTTACAACAGACTTCTTCGATCATTACAACATAGGCCTAGTCATGCGAATGAGGTGATACCAGAGCGAATGGGGCAATCAGCGCCAGTCATATAACATAATCAGACCAAACCAAAGAAGTAATCAGATTAGCTTCAGGGAGTTGTTCACTGCTCCCCCCAACCTTAGAGCAGGGACCCATCAAAGCATAGGTCTGGCACCGCCACCTCTGTCCATTAGGGATATATATATAGGGCCTAAGATACCAGCATAATTTATAGTTCGCTGACGAAGCTCTTCGGATGAGGAGTGAAACGTCCGACACCTTCAAAGAAGTACAAATGGCGGCTGAAGAAACCTTTTCATCAATAACATGAATTTTGTGCACTTCATATTTGGTATCCCGAGAGGGGACTAATAAATACATATGCAAGTGAAAAACATTGTTTTTGACAATCAGGTAAAATGATATGATGGATTTATAATACATGCACAGTAGATGACTACATCACTATGTACACTTGTACAGTATTATGAAGACAAATCTTCTTGACCCTCTTCCCTCCACTGTGCAGGAAATAAGGATGCTGGACTGTTGTTCGTTTATTTAGCCTAATTTTTAGCAGCATTCTGTTAGTTAGTACAGGGTTAGGCATCATTACCGTGCTGATGCCACTGTCTGCATGTGCGCCATAAAATAAGAGTGCAACTTTTAAATTAAAAGCACAGCATTTTTAAGGTTTAAACAGTTACTATGGTCGGCCGGATCCAACCCCTGTGCCATACTTTGCGTAGCCCTACTTGAGTGTCATGTTAGTTTGCTGTGATTGCAAGCTCGAAAAACTAAAAGAGCGTAACTAAATGAAATGGGTTTTTTTCATCTGAAGAAAGCTGTTTATACGTACAGTATCACACCTAATAATGTGCTTGTCTTTAGATTTTAAGCGGCCCATGTTTTACCAGTTAAGATCCACCAGTTATTAGTTGTCTAAGTCTGTGGGTTGCTTGGCAACGACAATAGGTGCTCTGGAGGAAGGCAACACTGCAAACAACAGACGTTTGCATTCAGCATGTTTCTGGATGGCTATCACACTCCACTATTTTCTTGTGGGGCATTTCAGAATCAGAATCATCTTTATTGCCAAGTATGTAGAACACACAAGGAATTTGTTTCCGGTAGAACACGCTGCACTAGTATCGTTGTCAAAAAAACTGCTAAGTGGCACTATAAATATGAATGTAGGAAATCCCTTTGTAAGATACATTTTCTATCACATTTCATAAACCAATAGCATAGTGTTTTCATGTTTTACACATCTGTTCACTTAATTGAGAGGTACCGGTTTTGATTCCTGTGTCAGTCCCTCCTGCATAGAATTTTCATCACGTTGTACAAAACATTTGAAGGCAGATTAGCTTACTGTCGCTGTAATAGATAAACTCCATATTAATTCATGCTTGAGTCTTGGATTACCTTTATATTGTCAAAAGGGTAACCTGCAAGAACAAAACATGTACCTGTATAATTGTTAATATAGATTTTTGTATTTATTTTTTCTTTGTTAAAAATATGGGGAGAAGATCTTGAAAAAAACAATTGTATCTTAAACCACAGCTGCAATTTGGTGGGGGTCACAATGAGATTATTTTTTCAAAATTACACATTTTGTACGGTGGTGGGAGTGCGGGGTTTTCTATCACCCAAGATATCCTTACCTGCCATATTAAATACATTTTAGATTGCCATTCCTTTGAAACATGGTCTTGAACTATCAACGGTGCATTCACACTTGTAAACTACGTGCCGTGTCGTTACCTGCAACAACATACTCAACATTTAACGTCAAACTCATTTATTTTGGTGTCGAAACAAAGTAGGTTTGGTGGGAAACAAAGTAACCGAGCAGCACTTGAACGCAGCATTAGACTTGAGGTTTCTCACCCAGACAATACACACTATCAGCAGCGTGTTAGCGACTCGCTGCTCGGTCGTCTGCGTTGTCCAGCAAATACACCGTCATGGGCTTGATGTTTCGGGCACAATACAGCAGTTCGACAGCGAACCAGAACATGTAAGGAGCGTCGAAACCGCTTTGAATCGTACGGCACGCGGCAGACGTAATCGGCGTTGAAGACAAAAGGAGTTTGCGAAAGAGAAAGACGATGGTGGAGAGACCAGAAGAGGACAAGCAGTCCAGTGCAATGAAATTCGCAACAAACTTTTAAGGTTATGAAAGAGAATCGTTTAGCATGTCGGACCCAAGTCAACCGAGTCAGAACAAGTCCCATTTTGTTCCCGAAGCCTTGCTGAAGCGCTCAAAAAGGTTAGTTCAAATGAATTGGAAATTTACTGTCCTCGTTAAACTCAACACATAATACTTATTCACTTTTGGGTCGTTGGATATGATTTGGATTGTTTTTGAGTGTCGTGATGATTTGTGGTCCACACAGGAAACATGCAAATTGTTTGATTTTGTTATCACTCCCCTGCTTCGTTACGAAATAATTGTTAAGCTAAATGCTACAACGAGAGTCCCGCATTTTGGGAAGGAGAGTAGGAGCTTTTTGTCTGGGATGAAGCTGTTGAACAGGAGTACGTGTACTGTATCGTCATTTGACCATATACTGTAGTATCAGTATTACACTGTAATATCCCTTTTGTTTAATGAGGTTTCACTGCTTCTTAGAGCAGCCCAACAACACATCCCTCTAATTCAGGCCAACTACTGTACTAGGATGGATGCCCCGTGGATGTTGTAAAAGAACTAATAATCCGTCGGTCTGTCTATCCATAGCCGTGCTTGTCGGACTTGAGTTTTTGTTTTGTTTGGCTTTAAAAACACAAAACCTCCAGGCAACGATAAAAGGTTTATCGAATGTAGCTTAGTCGTTGTGTGTGCTTTAAATTGTATTACTCTCTTGCCCTTGAAAACAAAAACAAACCTTGAGAGTTGTGAAAGGCACTTATAAATGAAATGTATTATTATTATTATTATTATTATTATTATTATTATTATTATTATTATTATTATTATTATTATATATTAAGGGCATCCGACGTAAAAGCTTGACCAAAACAAACATGCGGATCAATCCTCTAAAGATGGAGGACACTGATTTGCTGTGGCGACCCCTTGAAGGGAAAAGCCGAAAGGAAAAGAAGATTATTATTATTATTGTTATTATTATTATTATTATTATTAGAAAGACACTATAATGTGGAGCATATTTTATAATACATCTGTGTAAGCTCTCAGTCGTACAGGAGTTGTCCATCGATGAGAAGGTTTCTTCAGCCGTCATCTGTACTTTTTGAAGGTGTCGGACGTTTCGCCTCCAATCCAAGAGGATAGCCTCTTGGATAGGAGGCGAAACTATCCAAGAGGATAACCTCTTGGGTAGGAGGCGAAACGTCCGACACCTTCAAAAAGTACAGATGACGGCTGAAGAAACCTTCTCATCATATTTTATAATGACCATAGTTGGCATTGCCATTACTACAAATAAATGTATTGTAAAAGCGGACTGGGAGCCCGGTAGTACCTTTATTGACTGTTCCAGGGCCAAGTTACCAATCTGTTAAAAGTAAAGTGTCTTGATGTATAAATGCAATAAAGAAATTATTCCTGTAAGCATGGTGTAGAAAGAAATGTTCACTCAAGTTTGACATAGCAACACATTGTTTAGTTCTCTTATTTTATGTATATAGGAATGCATTTCATTTAAAGTATTTTTGTTCGGACAAGTGAAACATCTGCTCGTGGTAGTGCTTATGGTCCCAAATTTGGCCCCTTCTTTTTAGGCTTGAGGGATTATATCCTCCCCACCCTGTATGCTCGCACAATTGCACACGCACACACACACACACACACACACACACACACACACACACACACACACACACACACACACACACACACACACACACACACACACACACACACACACACACACACACACACACACACACACACACACACACACACACACACACACACACTCAAAATCAGTCTTGGACATCTGCAACTCAAACTGGGCCTGCTGCTTTCGTTGCACCCACTCCCATCAGACAGTCTGTTGACAGGAGGTTCCGTCTTTCTTTTTGGCTCTCATTAGTTCTCCCACCTACTCTCTGAAGGCCAAAGTAGTTTGTCATGAATTTGCCTGCAGATTAGAGTTGGATTTGTATAAATGTTCCTCCAAGCAGATGTTCTTAGGGCGGAAATAATCTCCCGGGTAGTTTTAAAGGACAACCGACGTTTCCGGACAAGTTGTGTCCATAATTTGTAAAATGGCTTCAAATGACTTCTACTGAGCATATTTTACAAAGATTCCACAGCATATAGCTATATTTTACGTTTTAAGACTCGTGCTGAATATTCCGGAAGTCTTGTTTTTCATTTGGTGACGAGTCCGTACGTGACGTCACTGAAGGAACGCCCCTGACTGAAAAAAAGGACACATTGTAGCAGTCCTTCCATCACATCAATGCTTGTTTGGTCTGAAAACCTCGTGTTGCGCCAGAAGAGGGCGTCCAAGCTCCATGTAAGGAATTTGTCAGCCTGTGGAAACGCAATATACTGTCATGTCTCAGAACTATTTGAATCATATTCATAACTGGATGTGTAACAAGAAAGCATATTCTCCGAATCTGAAGCCATTGTTTTGATTCTCCAGCAATGCAAGACATCTTGCCGTGACATCACGAACTGCGGGCGGGACTTTCTGAAAATGCCCAATTCGCAGCTCAATTTTTTTTGCAGATTTTGGACACTTTAAGTCATTTTTATTGGTGTTTTGCATTTGAATAAAAACATCATACTGCGATGCGTGTTTTGGGTATTTTAGATGCTATAAAACATATTTCTGATGTCAGTTAGGAAACAAAAAAGTGACGTCGGTTGTCCTTTAAATCTCCATGGATTGCACAAAAAAATCCCGTAAATTATTGGAAACTGGACAAAGTTGAAGTGTAACACATTCTTGTGGTATAAACTCAAAAGTGGTACTTCATTATATGGTTCCATTGTGTTCCTTTTAACTGAAAAAGCCATCAATTATTATATGATGGAACAACAAAATGTTTTCCTAGTCATGGTTTACACACACATTTGATGATAAAAATAACACCATTCTACCATCAACATCATCCACTGTTTTGCATTTGGTTAAAATGTTTTTTGATGTCATTACGATTTACCCGGTGTATTGCCAAAGGCCAGAGTTTAGTGGATTGCAGCTACATCCGAGGTCAGATCTCAATAATCCATGTAGTGTCATTACGCTCATTCAGTGTTATACCACAGTTGTATATGCACACAAATACACAGGTTTACACAAGTATTGCATAAGAACCATTTACAGCAGATAACCAAGGTCAAGATGATTACAAAAAGCTTTTGGAAATGCTAAGTTGTTTTTACATGGAGTGTTTTAACAGTCACGTAAATGCTTGGATCGGCATTTAAATGTGTGTTCTGCTAGCGTATTGGCAGATATTATCCAAGGTGTCCACAAAAACACTCCCAGATATTAAACACATGTTATAATGTTTTTGAAATAATCTTTTACTCTTAGAAGCTACAGATGCATGATTTCATCCCGTTTCCTATGGGTTCCTGGTTGCCCTGCAAACAATTGATGCAATAGTCTGTCGTCTCACTACATTTTATCCAGAACAAACTGCTTCATTGGGAGAAAAAATATCATTTCATGTAGGACTACAGGAAATGGGGTACATAATCACTGCTCTCGAAAGAAAGATGTAGTTGTTTGGTCTCATGACACTGCAGGCCACTAGCAGAACACCTGACTCAATTTATCTAGCACGGCCCGTCAATCTGTTTGGCGGGTTCCCATAAAGGGTCTCCTGACAGTGAATTCACTGTCTCGGTCGTGGAAGCAACTAATTGAAGCATATCGTGAGGTGACTTTGAGTACCAACAGGTTAATCCGAGAAGAATGTGCCATTGGGCCATATAATGCGTTATAGTATTAGGGGCTGTAGGACCGAAAGCAAAGTAACACATGCTTGTTATGGAATCTGTGGTTTCCATCCGTCCGTCTGTCCATCCAAAAAACCTATACGTCCAGTGCATCCATATATCCATCCATCTTGCTGTCATTAATTAAAACATAGTAGAGGGGATTTATAGGTAGAGTCCACAGAGATTAAAATGAGACAAACCACAGAGTAGGTTTCTGTTGTAAACCATATTTGTGTCAGCATTGATTGTTGTGAATTAAGAGAAATATCTTGTTAATTTCTGTCATTTTATATTTGTCCACCAGCTGCCGCAGCAACAATAGAAAGAGTCTCTGTGTTGGAACACCATCACCCACTTTGTCCCGACCTCTCTCTCCTCTCTCAGTCCATACAGGTAAGATCCATGCTCTGACTTGCAACAGCAGCCCAAACACAGACATGCTGATGTGTGCGATTTAAACTGTTATTGTAAAAAATAGCATTAGTTAATTCATGCACAAATAGAGGTGTGCTACTTTTTACATCACAAATCTTTCGGTTGGCTTCTTACAACAAGAAGTAATCAGATTAGCTTCAGGGAGCAGTCTACTGCTCCCCCAACCTTAGATCAGGGACCTATCCGAGCAGAGGTCTGGCAGCGCCACCTCTGTCCATTAGTGATAGATACAGGGCCAGAGTTACCAGCACAACTTTACTTCGCTGACGAAGCTCTTCGGATCATGGGCGAAACGTCCTACACCTTCAAAGAAGTGCAGATGACGGCTGAAAAAACCTTCTCAGCGACTTTCGTTTGGCTGTTTTTTCTCCTCACCAGCTCCCCCCAAAAGTTGTAAAGTCGTATTTTTTTTTCAGCAGTTAGCTTTATGCGACCAATCCTTTGGATTTATATAAAAAAAATCTTGTTTTTATATGAATTGATCATAAACAGCAATTTTACCTTTCTCTGTACAAAACTGACAACTCAACATTACAGCGTTTGCTCACCAAGAAGTCCTGTTCCATTGACCACAGTTCAGTTCAGGTCGGTATATTCTTAGCAGGGTTACAGATTTCATCGGGTGGAAGGTGCAAGGCCATTAAGAGTGTGACATCATTATGAGACCGCTTTTGTTACTGCAGTGTACTTATTTCAATCACAGAGCAGTTACATGTGGTTGTTGCACCAGGTGCTTTATTGTCGAACCAGTTCGAGGCCATTTTTTGTCACATGATCTCAGAAGGACTGATCTCTGAGAGAGCATTTTGATGCACATGCTAGAAATGAACGGCGGCTTCAGTTTCACACTGCTAAGATCTTGTTTGCTCTCTTCGGGGTGGGGTGCCATGTTGCCATGGATCCTCATCATGACTCCCCAATAACTTACAGATCACATATCCTCCAAAGAATAAATGCCTGGGAAGCAAATTACGAGCCATGGCTCAAACCCTCATCAGAATTTCCATTTCAACTTTGAATTATAACTTTTAGGTGTCGAGTGATTCCACCAAATCTGTACCCTTTTTTGCAATTATTAAACGACACAAATCATTCACACTGCATCAGCCCATTAATGAATTTATTTAATTGTTCAAATTGCACAGCGCCGCATACCTTGTCTGTGGTAATTTACTCATTAAAAACAGAGCCAGTAGAGAAACAAAATGTTTTCCCTTCTTTTCTTTTTTTCTTTTTCTTTCAAGTGTTCTCCTGTTGAGCATTTAAGACTTGGCGTATCTGCTGCGCAATTTACCCGAGAAAGTATGGCTGGCTGTTTTTAGGCCACACAAGAATATGTCCTCTGGCAGATTTCCGAAACTGGCACTTCACACTTCACTGTAATACTTTGTTTTGTTTACTTTTGTACTTGACAATTCAAATTTCAAATCCCACGTTAACAAGATTGCCTCTTGTATGAACTTGTTTGGTTTTCTCACACTGCCGATTAACACAATTACATTCTGGTACGGCTTAAAACAAAGCAAGAACCTTTTAGCTACATAAAGTCAGATATACAACATTTAGAAAGGGTCACAAATGCAGTATCCCTTTGTATGCAGCATATAAAATCCTTCTGAAGTCACTTTTCTGTGTAAATAACATTGAACTCATTCACTGCCAGATGATGTGCAAAAATGCATCCCCTCGAGTGCCAGGGTTTTCGTCATTTTCACTCAAATTGCAGGACCCACAGAATATTGAGTTTTAGGAATACATAAACATTCAATGCAGCGTAAAAAACTTTGGACTATCTTCTTTCATCAGAAAAAAGAGTTAATTCCTAAGTTATATGGGTCTTGAGTTAGCTGAACTAAAAATGGGGGCAGCTGTCCAAAATACAATTCAATACATACATATTGATTTATATCGCGCTTTAACAACAGCTGAAGCTGTAACAAAGCGCTAACATGGAAGAAAGGGAAATGTTGCCCCCTTGTGGAAGGGGAAAACATGGCCAGAGGTCTGACCAGTACTTTATCAGCACTCCTGACAAGAAAAAACAAAAACTGAATTTTTCAATTCTCGAATATATTTGTGAATGGCAGCGAATGAGTTAAAAGGGATCTGTGCACACTTGTTAGTCTTAAGCTCAACCTTCGGATTCATATTGCATGGTGAAATATGAGTTAAGCTGCAAAATCCACCTATTTCTAGCCATCTCAGAAGGCGGCCATTTTTCTGCTTTCTGAAAGCTAATATGACATCACAGTACCTCAGAGCTCAGGGAAGAACCAATCATGGCTCACCTTTTTTTCTGAAACCGGGCCTCGAGCAACAGTGATGTCATAGTGCTCAAGGACATCTGCATAATTGCACACTTGTTCTACTACAAATAAGGCGAATGCTCACTTCAAAATGGTTCACTGATTTTCTGCACCAACTGTACAACTGTTATCATATTTTATTCTACCACTGAGCACTTTCACTCTTCTTGATACTTTGCACATTGTCTTACAATTGTTCCTGAGAGCCACCACTTACATTTAGTAATGCCCTTCCGTACTTATTTGTCATGTCTTTGTTTATGATGATACTGGTGCAGCTTGTTCTACCAGAGACAAATTCATTGTGCGTTCTCCACACTTGGCCAATGAAGATGATTCTGATTCTAATTTTCATGTTGCCCTGACATGGTTAAAATCTGGCGAGTTTTTCTGCTTAACTCATAATCCACATATCCAATTCGGACTAGAGGGCGGCTGCACGAAACACATTCTTGTAAAAAAAAAAAAAAAAAAAAAAAAAAAAAACGGTGGTGTCTTTTCTTAAAGGTAGATCCAAAGCCAGCTCATTCATTTTCTGCCTTTTGCACAAGGTAGTGAGGCTGTGACGAAAGTGGGATGGTGTGTGTGTGTTTGTGTGTGTTGGAATGCCGAAAGGCATGCCATACAAAGCCCTACTCTTGTACTATTATTTTGAAGACGGCTTTGCCAATCATTTGAAATTTGTTTGGATTCGGAGAATTGGATTGAAACCCACTTTTTTTTCTCTCAACGCATATACAGTGATACCTTGGCTTACGAACTTAATTGGTTCCCAGACAGAGTGTGTAAGGCGAAAAGTGGTTATCCCAAAAATTAATTTCCCATAGGAAACCATTCAAATAAGAATAATTAGTTCCCAGCTCCCCATAGAACATGATTTTCTGCTAAATTGGCTCATGCTGAGCCAATTCAATGTTCATAGCAGCTGTTGTGATGAACTACATATGATATGTGGTATATGTAGATTATCCAAATTAATTTCTCACTTTACAGGAATTTCAAATATTTTATTAAATATGACTGCAGTTCAAAATACATTTCTTACTTCTGATTAAAATTAATTTCCTGCCAAAATACATCAGTTATTCATTTTCCAAGTGTCTTACAGAATGTTTTCATTGTAAAAAATGTACCCAACCTGTACATTGAGTGCTCTATCCTGGATGCAAGATTCAGTCACAGTATGTTCAGTGAAAGTGTTATTCATATGCGGATCAAACCTCGAAAGATGGAGGACACTGATTTGCTGTGGCGACCCCTTGAAAGGAAAAGCCGAAAGGAAAAGAAGAATATATGTACATTTTTATTGTTCATTTATTGATGTCCATTGAAATTTATATATTAAGGGTTGTGTTTAAATGGCACTTCCTCTAAATTTAATGTCATTATCACAAGTGTATTATTATTTTATTATTTTAATTGTGAGGATTTGTGAAGATTTTTTTTTAAGACTGTATTTCGTCTGTGTAAGCTCTCAGTCGTACAGGAGTGGTCCATCGATGAGAAGGTTTCTTCAGCCGTCATCTGTACAAAAGTGAACTTTTGTACAGATGACGGCTGAAGAAACCTTCTTAAGACTGTATTGCACACATTCTATTAATTGTCTGCACTACCTACCCTCGAATCATAGAGGTGCTGCCATATCATCAACACTTGTTACCATCTTTTGCTTGTTTAGTCCTTCTTTATCCATCCAACCTGCTTATCCTCGTGGCATGTTGGGGTCTATCCTCAGGCAGTAGGCAGGATATACCCTGTACGTGTTGCTAGCCATTTGCAGGGCACGCAGACAAACAAGCATTCGCACTCACAATCGTTCCTCCAGACAATTTGGAGTGCACACACAACCTGCAATGCATGTTTTTGGAATGTGGGAGGAAACCGGAGTGCTCGAAGAAAACCCACTCAGCAAGGCTGTCTAATCAAGCCTTTCACCTCTGCTCTGTGAGGGCGACGTTCTCACCAGTTCCCGCCGTGCCGCCTGTCCCTTATTGATTCCTCTCTTAGTTTTCACATAACCAGTGACAACATAATAGTAGCTGGCCTTATAACCCTGGGTAATACTAGCAGATAACATTAGCTGTTGTATTTGCTCATGGAGCTCTGCCGCCACAAAGGAGTTTGGGACATGCTGGAGTGATCCTTTACAAAACAATTGAGGCCTGGCGAAATGCCATGCACAAGGGCCATTTTTTGTGGGCCATGCAGGAAATGTTTTTGTAGATACGTTTTGGGTCAAATTCAAGATTGTCTGACATTAGGGTAAATTCAAAATAAGAACTTTGACCATAGTGATTTGAAAGTGCTAATTATCACATTGCATGTGTTTCCCATCATGGCACAAGAGACTAGGTGATGATAATTTGGAGTGGTTGGTTCCTGAGTCAACAATTTTGTTGACATTCCACTTAATGCTCCGAAGCAGTTGCACTCTGGAAAGTGTTGGTAGACAAGGCTTCTCGTGCCAGCAGTGTGCGGATGTGAAATCTCCCTAGGATTATCCCATGAGAGTGTGCAATCAGTCTCTAATCGCCTCCATCTCTCGGATTCAAAATGATGCTCAACCCTTTTAGTCTGGTCTGTCCGACTCCAGTTTGCAAATGAACAGTTATTCATGAATATATACTGGAATGTTTGGCAAATGGATATCAAGATGATGTATCTTATGTTATTGCTGAAGTGATTCAGGGCCTGTGTATAAACCTGAAGTCAGCTAGTAAATACTGCTGTGTGGTTATTTGCAGTGTCATTCAGTTTCCTTTAAGTACTGTTATTTCCCCTTGTGAGTTAAAGATGTGAATACAACTAATAGTATGTTGAAATCTTTCCTCATTTAGCCGCAAGCAGCCCACTGGACAGCCCACGAAATGTGTCGACCAGTGCCTGCGTCAATTTTCCGTTTGCCCGAAGGTATGTCTGCATTGCTTATATTATGATGTAAATGTCTGTCAAATATTTGTCAGCAAGTAGCCATGAACTGTTAAAAATAAAAATGTTTCCCCCCCACCTAATTGTGTCCATGGTCAATAAGTTGCATGATTTTAACAGCAGCAAATGACATTACTTGACAACCCAAAACTGATCAACTACAGGGCTGCAATGTGTTTTGTGTCTTGTGATTTTACTGTTTGCTATGTTATTTTCAAAAAGATCACCGCGTAAATTGCCTCTTTGAACTCCATAGGCTGCGCTTACAAGCCCTGGAGAGTTTTCGTTTTACAGTTTGAACTCCAGTGGACCAATTAGGATGATTGATTAAGAGTCGATAATTAAAAAGGTAATAAGTGTTATCACACTTCGTGGATCTCCCTGTGAGACTTGGGATCTGCAAAGCGATGGTTGGCCACGTAGCTTGGAGCACGCAATACCTTTCTGTCTGCCAGATCTTCCAGGCGAGGATGAATGTGTTGCCATTTGTTAGATGGTACCCTGAAACCCACTCACAAAGCATTCAATCCAGTTCCTATGGCAACGTGCTTCCCTTCCGAGCACGTGCCGCCTACAAGTGAAGCTAAAAATGGGGTGGCACCTTGAAGACATTTAACAATAACCTAATACAGACACAGAAGGTGCTCAGATTTTTCATTTTGAAACTAGATGAGATGAACAAAGAAAACATTCAAAATGAAGTGCTCGCGTCTATCCAACTGTAATGACACGTCAAAATCTGGCACTTGTACGTGGGAGGAATGGGGCAACAGTTTCAGCCTCAATAATTTAAGGCTATTTCATCTGGCCTCATCTGGCTTGTCTCAATGTGGAGGAGAGGAGCCTCGACACTAAGCCCCTCTCGGATGACAGAGCTTCTCACCATATCTCGCAGGGAGAGCTCGGATACACTATGGTGAAAACTGATTTTTGTTGCAGGTTTCCGCGATCTCCTTCTTTCGTTCACGATTCATAGCCTGTGACCAGAGATGAGGTTTGGACATAGATCAACCGGTTTGATTAAGAGCTTTGCCCTTTGTCTCCGTTCCTTTTTTACCACAACAGATCGTTCGATACCCCATATCCGCAAAGCACGTCCCCATAGATCTCCCCAAGGGACATTGTCAAACGCCTTCTCCAAGTCAAACTTGCAGTGTCATATTCTCTGGATTTAGTGTTTTGCAATGACAATTCGTTCCTGTTATGTAAAATGCTTCCTGAGAAGAATTTTTTGTACGTGGGCTAATGCAAAGTGGCATGGATGGCAACATTGTCAAGATGAATTTGCTCAGATGAATGCCAGAGGTCACAGGATTATTTGCACTAGTCTACACTCAACTTATTGCTTTTTTCCTTCTCTTTTCTCCTCTGCTTTCGTCTCAGTCACTTGGCTCGTGCAGACAGGTACCTTGTTTTTCTAGTGGGATAGCAACTTTCTGTGTACCAAGTAATGTAAATAGATATACATTACATTTTTCCTGGGATGACATTGTAAACATATCGTTACGTGAATTCATCTCTTGACTTTCAATTGAAACCTAGCATTTGCATCTATGCTGCGATCATTATGTTCTTCAGGTGTACCCAATAAAGTACATTTGTTAAAGTACATTTGTTGAAGTACATTTGTTGAGTTCATTGCTTGATTTTTTGTAGGTATAATACAAAAGAAAAGTGGAGCAGTATAACAAACAACCCATTGCATACACTTTGGGACAGGAAATGATAAAAATGTGCTCCCGTCGTAACAGAGCCCGGTGAGTTTTGCAGTGTTTCATCTGAAATGCTTAACAATACTTAATGTGATGTTTATAGAGC
Organism: Hippocampus bargibanti; assembly: GCF_051943395.1. Classification (NCBI taxonomy): domain Eukaryota; kingdom Metazoa; phylum Chordata; class Actinopteri; order Syngnathiformes; family Syngnathidae; genus Hippocampus; species Hippocampus bargibanti. The sequence continues at coordinate 23,834,405 of NC_142740.1, read as the reverse complement.
TGAGGGCCGTAGATGGTCTCTGGCATCCCTCCCCTCATCAGGCTATGGAACTAACCCACCGAGCTCAACTGTTTCAGTAAGTACCATAGTTCCTCCATGGGAAAAAATGGCACCATCCTTCTCAGTTAATTGCCAACACCTCATTCAAGCCCAATGGCACATTTATTTATGCTGCTAGGAACAACAAATGCCAAGACTGAGTTGACAAACAGTTCATTGTTTTCAAGCATCTTCTGCTTGAATGAGTCATTAGGCTAGTTTGTTGAATCAGAATCAGACAAAAAGAGGTGCAACACAGTATTAGAGGAAATAGGCACAGTTTGGACAGTTGAGAGATTTGACTTATTTTTTCGATAATTGGAGTGATTTTCCACTGATGATTGCTGTTAATTTTTTTTTTAAATAAAAAAAGTGAGACGCAATTTCAAACTAATTTAGACACGACGACTTCTTTTATTGCCACAATTTGAATGACCACAAAAATGATAAGGCCCAAATGATTGGCCCATCATACCTTTATCGGTATGGACCGACAATGTCACAGTCTGTGCATCTGCTAAGACGTACTTCTATTATAAGGAAATTTATTGTCAGACTTGGGCAGAGACTTTAAGGTCATTGTGGACAATAGAGTTGATCAATGTGCCTCAGCTTCTCTTTGTAGCATGGCATTAGAAAGACACTACATAGACACCGCTCTCCTAGGCTTGTCTAGGGTACGTCACCGTATTCTGTGCAGTGTCCAATGAGTTTTACACAAAGATTAATTAAACTGTCCCTGGGGCCTTTGTTTCCATAAGGTGTCTTTTCCTATGCCGTAGTTTGTGTCTTCGACACCATTGGATTATACAATGTTTGGGTGCTTTCCCCGTTTTATTGTTTTGAACTTGATGATGTGTTTGACTTGTCTGAACACATGCTTGTGATTTTCAGCACCTTTGGCATGTTTTAAAATCTAAGAAAGAGAGAGAGAGAATATTTTTTTTTTTAACTACATAGCGTCTTTTACAAAACATTTACAGTTTTCTTTTCATTTCAGAGTCAATATCAGATTCATTTCATGACCACTCGCTCTTTGTTTTTTCTGCAGTCCTCTTCATCCTCCCAGGAGCGTCTTCATCAGCTTCCCTACCAGCCAACCCAAGATGAGCTGCACTTCCTTTTCAAACACTTCCGCAGCACGGACAGCATAACTGACGAGGATGGCAGGTCAACGACCGTCATGCGACCTCGCTCTCGGAGTCTGAGGTAGCTCATTCACGCTATTGTTTCTGTATTTAACATATTCACAAGGGCATTGTATTATTGCACACTAGAATGGTAAAAGGTACAGTGGCATGACTGCGTACTAGTGTATGCTTTTATGAAGGCAACAAGAGCAAAACTGAGTTCAGTTGTACTCTATTGAAGCATTTCACAATTTACTTTTTAAAAATCAATCCTCATCCACAATTCCAAGAAAGTCCTTATTTTTGTATTCGAAAAACAAAGAGCTGGGCACGTTCTTTGTCAAACACACCTGGTAACCCTTGCGTCACTGTCAGTCTCATTGCTGCTTGCTACTTCTCTTTGATTCCGGCTGGAAACCTTTCTTTTGGCTTAGAAATCACCAACACTCGCCATATCTGTCCATTAACATGGAAACAAAGAACAACAGAAAAAAAAGACTTCTCATGGGCAAGTTCTTTGTCAAACACACCTGGTAACCCTCGCATCACTGTCAGTCTCGTTGCCGTGCGGTTCCTCAGAAACAATGCCGGCTTTTGCGAAACTCTTAACAACGTAGCAAACAGTGACATTAGCCCAAGCATCCACAATCAATTCACAAATTGTGGCGTAACTGCCTGGCGCTACCTGTCTATCTTAGTAAAGCCGTGTTCGCCATCACTCCCATGCTGCTTCTCTTTGATTCCGGCTGGAAACCTTTCTTTTGGCTTAGAAATCACCAACACTCGCCATTTCTGTCTATTAACATGGAAACAAAGAACAACAGAAATAAAAGGACTTCTCATCTTGTACCTATCATCATTGTTCTGGATCCCTTCTTCTCAACAGTGTTGTTCACCCCAATATCGAAAGTGAGCTCCATTTCGTACATGTTGCTTATGTGGTTGGGCTGAATGTGTCTATTGTTGAATTTCAAAATGCAAAGTATGCTTGTCCCTCATCACTTGCCATAGCCCATGTTTCTCCACTAGGAATGTGTGGTAATGGAAACCAAGGGAGGCCAGCTAGCGGCAGAATAACTCAAAGCAACTGTATTTATAGAGCACTTTCAAAAAGCCAAAGCTGCATACAAAGTGCTGTACATGGAGGAACTGTCATATAAAACCAATAAATCAGTCACACAGACAGTAGAAAGAGCGAGAGAGTAAAACTAAGACTAAAGTCAAATGCTAAATGAGTCAAATGCCGAAGAGTTTTCAATTGGCTGGATGTTGGTTTGCCCCAGTCGTTTTTACCCGGATGGTTAGTTGCCGCCTTTTTATAAAACAGAACTTCTGGGCGCCATCGATTAGGTGATCTTGAATTCTCTCACATGGTCCTCCATATAACTGATAGCTTGCAGTTAAAACCCTGCTTCGCAAGTGTATGTCTTCATAGGTGCCATTTTGGGGATCAATGTATGTATGGGCACTGTTTACTCCTACTTGAGGTGTGCCTTTGGCGTCCATTATAGCCCATTTGTCCCACTTTAACGTCTGTGTGCTGTCCTCGCTTAGATTCACCTTTCCTCTACACAAGCAACATGTCGGCACAACATTCACCAATTTTTGAACTCGGTGCATTTTTGAACTTGCATTAGGCGCCCCGTCCACTTTAGAGAAGTTTTTTGCATGTTGCATGGTCGTAGAATTATGTTACATTAGAATTGGGCTTTGTGAATGAACTGCAAAAACTCTTGTTAACATCCAAGCTTGCCTTCACACAGAAATGTCCTGTAACATGGTTTTCACACAGATTAAATGTAATTCCAAATCAATTGTTGCATTCAAAGCTGGGGCATTATTAGTATTTTTATTTTTTATTTTTTATTTTTTGAAAAGAATGCCCTGAGAATGATAAGATGATTCTTGACCGAGGGAAAATCAGTATTTACTTGCTGGTTCTCATTAATTATGCATACAGCCAGTCAGATGGAGATCCATCAGTTGTGTGTTTTTGGTAACTTGTGTGTTGGCGCCGCTTTGCACTTTGCATGTTTGTATGCCTGAGTGCTTTGTGTTCTGACACCATGGCGTACAATGCGTGGGCGTACTGGCTTACTGAGTGCCGCAGGGATCCCGCTGCTGAACTGCAGTCGATGGCGGGTGTGGTTTAGGATTGGGATGAGGGATTCAGCGCCACTGTGCACAGTTGCAGCTTTCATGTCAACAAAAAAGGCTTTGTGAGCACGTGCACATGTGATAGGTTTACTTTGCATCTTTTCTGCTGAAATCTTTGACCAGCCTCATTTTTCTGTAAAATTCACTGTGATGTGGCTGTGAATAGATAACTAAGAGCTGCGAGTGATTCACCGTTTGGTTCAAATAAAAATTCATCTTAAATATAAAGACTTAGACAAAAGATGTGTCAAAACCGGACTGTGAAATTGAACAGCTGGAAACAGTTGCCATTTTGTGCAGCCGAATACCAAATGCTGCTTTTCGTCAGTTAATGAATCACTACATCACTGACCTAAAGTCATGTGTCAAAATATAGGATTAGATTAGAATGTTTAGTTTGATAGAATTGGAGAGACTCGAGGCCAGACTAAAGGGAGTTTGGAACTAATGTGCTATTACGTAATCCTTACAGTGATGAAGTCGGTATGAGGTCAGGACGTTGCATCATCAATCTTGTTTTAATTTGCAACTGAGGTGTAAGAACACACACCGGTGGGCATGTTACATGTTAAAAAACATTGTATTACTTCAAGTAATATTTTTTCATTTTAACTCATTTACTGCCAGACGTGCAAAAATACTGTATGTCCACTCGAGTCCCAGGGTGTCATTGTCACTTGAATTCCAGGTCCCACAGAATATTGAGCTGTAGGACTACATCAACATTCAATACAGCGTTACAAAACCTTAGACACTCTTCTTTCATAAGAAAGAGTTAATTCTTAAATGATATGGTTCTGGAGTTATATGAGCTTGAAATGAGTGCGGCTGTCCAAAATACTTACAATACAATACATACGTACATAGTGGTTTATATAGCGCTTTAACAACAGCTGAAGCTGGAATAAAGTGCTGTCATGGAAAAAAGGGAAATGCTGCCCCTTGTGGAAAAGAAAAAAAAAACATTTCCAGGCACCCAAGCATGAAAAAACAAAACCTGAACAAATTTGGTAATTGTGCTTTACGTCATATTTTCAATTCCCGAATAAATTTGTGAATGAGTTAAGGTTCAAGTGATATCAGTTTGTATTTAACAATATAATTTTCAAATTCTCTGTAAAAATCTTGGTATACTGAAATGTGTAAGCATTGAGGCCAGAAGTATTGTTTTTGATTTTTCTGTGTTGGTTGGGTGGACCAGAACTGAATCTCAGCCTTATTGAGTGCTATATGAAGTTAAAATGTACGTTTCCTCTCTTGTCATGGCTATTTAAAGGACAACCGACGCCTCCGGACAAGTTGTGTCCATAATTTGTAAAATCACTTCAAATGACTTCTACTGAGCGTATTTTACGATACCACCGCATTAACATTCAGGAAGTCGTTTTTGAGTTGGTGGCGATACTTACCGTGACGTCACAGTAGGTATCGTCACTGACCGAGAAAGCGACACACAATGCATTTTGGGTACTTTGTTTGGTCTGAAAACTTCGTGTTGATGGCGAAATTAGAAGGAAAAAACATAAATAACGCGATGGTGAATCGTTGTGTGTTGCACCAAGACTGTTATTTGATATGAGCTGACACAAATTCCCAGCAGACAAATCAACCCATTTCCAACAGAGCTTGGGCGCCATGTTGTGCATTTTCTGTGACGCTACATTACATTCCAGACACCTCAAACTGACACAGAAGGACTTCTTTAATCGAACATTTAGAACTATTTTAATCATATTCATAACTGGATGAGTAACAAGAAAGCTTCTCCGAATCTGAAGCCATTGTTTTGATTCTCGAGCAAGGCAAGACGTCTTGGTGTGACGTCACGACCAAGGAGGCGGGACCTTCTGAAACTGAAACTTTCTGAGGTCATTTTGAAGTAGTTTTGGGACACTTTAACTCGTTTTTATTGGTGTTTTGCATTTGACTAAAAATATCAGACTGCGTGTTTTGGGTATTTTCGATGCTATAAAACGTTTTTCTGATGTCAGTTAGGAAACAAAAAAATGGTGTTGATTGTCCTTTAAGGGCATGATTAAAGTACTTCTGACCTTGTTTTTAGCTGACAATGCTGTTGTGAAAGGTAGCTCCCGAATTCATACATTGTATTTAAAACTATATTTTCCCGTCTTTTCCGGATTATAAATTGCACCCTTACCCCAATTTGGGCTGGGTTGGGGTGCGCTTTATACTTTGGAGTGACTTATGTGTTAATTATACTCTGGATCGACTTGTGTCTGAAACGATTAACACATGATATTATAAGTTCACATTATTTTCACATTTAACCGCAAGGGCGTGCTCTTGACACGTTTTGCTACTTTCCAAATGGTTGTGACTTACAATAACAACTGACATGACTCTGGCTGGCTGATGTAAGCGACATCGAAGAGGAAGGACCGCATCTTCTCACTCCGGAATTCCCATAGTTTTGTAAAAGTGACAGTGGATGAAGAGATCATTGGATTTAGTGATTTGGGGTGACATTGATAGTTTGGTAAACTTGTAAGCATGTTCTTTATGCTGTACTTCTCTGAACAACACTTAATGTGCTATCTGAACGTACCAGGCACATTCTTGATTCATTGTTTCTGTGTCATGTTAACATTAGGATTATTAAGCCTATTATTCTCTCTCTGTATTTGCCTTTCAAGATGGCATGTCTGTTCTTGATGTTGGATTTTATCAAATAAATTTCCCTCATAAATGCGACTTAGACTCCAGTGTAACGTACATATATATTTTTTTTTCTTTGTCATATTTTATGGCTGGTGTAACTTATACTTAGGAGCGACTAATCGACCGAAAAAGATGGTACTACAAAGTCTATTTTTTCTTACAATTAACTTACCAACTCAAAGATGGCAGGGGTTATATACGATTTGTTTGCTGTGATACCCGACTGGTCTCTTAGCTCGCACCCGTTAACTTGGTTTTGAAACTATGAGGGCTGAGAGCAAAATATTGTGAACTGGATGTGCTAGTTTTGCCTCTTGTTTGCAAAGTATAGTGACTGATAAATCAATCAACATTCAATCATGGGATGTCCCAAGATCCTAAACTTCATGTTTTAATGGAATGATTTGGATAATGTATCTCTTTACAAACCTCTTTCGTCGACTTTGTTCTTGTCGACATCATCCCCTTTCCCAACCAAGTGTTAAAGTTCAAAACAACTTTATATTTGATTGACGTTAAAATGTAATAACCACGTGTTTGGTTCATGTTGCAGCCCTGGGCGATCAAGCGTCTCCTTTGACAATGAGATAGTCATGATGAACCATGTTTACAGAGAACGCTTCCCAAAGGTGAGCTCGAAAAACCTGTTTACATTTGATCAGAAACGATATGCACATATTTCGAGAAAGTTATGCAGTTAACCAACTAACAAATGTCTGCATTAGAAAGATGAACACTGCTCAGTTATAACCTTCCCAAGGAGTTTTTATTTGCATTCAAATGCCACAAGGCACTTAAAATGGAGAGCATTATAAAACACCAATGCCGTGCATGTATCACTACACAATCATGAACCCACATTAACATAAATAACTATTCAGTCAATCAGTTATTCAACACAAACAAACCCAACATGAGGGTATTACAGCCTAAATGACAAGACAGCACAAACTGACAAAAATTCCAATTTCAGCAAACAATTATGCACACAATTACTTTATACAATATGAGGCCATTGAACATCCATTTTGCATTCAGTAAAAATAATAAACGGTGTGAATGCAGACAAATTTTAACAGCACATTGGGAGGGAAGCAAAAGCATACATTGAGTTTTACACTCAACCTTGCACAAGGTGCAGTTAAAGACTGCCAGTAAAACAAGTGCAAAAATGTGTCCACTCCGGTGCCATTTTCACTCAAATTGCAGGACCCACAGAATATTGAGTTTTAGGACTGCTAAACCTTCAATGCAGTGTAAGAAACGTTCGATTCACTTCTTTCGTCAGAAAAAAAATAATTAATTCCTAAGTCATATGGGTCTGGAGTTATCTGAGCTTGAAAAGGGGGCGGCTGTACAAAAGGCAAATGCGGCCCCTTGTGGGAGGGAAAAACATTGCCAGAGGTTTCATCAGCGCTTTAGCGTCACCCCTCACAAGAAAAACCAAAACCCGAACAAACTTGGGAATGGCACTCCACGTCATGCTTTTCAATACCAGCATAAATTTGGGAATGGCAGTGAATGAGTTAATTGAATAATGGAATTCAATCGAATAACAACTCGCGATTTTTAGGTGAGATTTTCAGCGAATAACAGTTACAAAAATGTGATGTTTGACTTCATGAATGCCAAACCACAAATTGGGGGAGCGGTCACTGTCTTGCTAGTCAGTATTATGTTATCAAAAACCAGAGTTCTGTTGGAGTATATGGCAACCTTAAGTCAGAATCAGAATACCTTTATTCGTCCCACAATGGTATATGTATATGTATATGTATATGTATATGTATATGTATATGTATATGTATATGTATATGTATATGTGGTACAAGTATATGTTGATTTCAAACTGTAGTAAATGAGTATACTATATGTCAATTTTCTTCCTTGTAGGCCACAGCCCAGATGGAGGAGAGATTGTTGGAAATTGTTACCCACTGTTCTCCAGACAGCTCCCTTCCATTGGCTGATGGGGTGTTGGGTTTCATCCAGCACCAGTTGGTCGAGTTGGTCCGTGACTGTTTGGAGAAGTCCCAGAAAGGATTGGTTACATCTCGCTACTTTGCTGAGCTTCAAGAGAAGTTGGAAAAGCTGCTTCATGAGGTGAGGAAGCAGTGAGTGGCATTTGAGCAAGGGCGCACATTGAAAATGACATATTTACCTTTACAAAAATATGGACAATACAGTATATTTGACGCATAACTCTGTGGGGGGGGGGCAAATTCCAAATAGATTTTTATGCAGATGAAAGCTAAAATCGGTACTATGATTCCAAAATTGCATTCACTTTCGTCCTAGCCAGTCAAGTTTTCCCCGCCAAAAAAAATAATAATTAAAAACTACTGTTATAATAATATGTTCTGTTCAAGTAATTATTTTCATTCAGATTTCACCCCTTGGGTTTAATAATTGAGCCAGGTTGTAAGATTTCAACAAACGGAATCTATACAAATACTGCAACTGTAAAATTGAACAAAACAAAGTATTTTTTTTATTTCATTTATTCACAAACTCTGTCTGGTTGAGGACAGACATCTGTTTCAATACAGGCATTATTAACATTGGAAATGAATTCAAACTTTATAATTTTTCGAGTTATATTCATTCATTTATTTGTGTGGTTGTGATATTATGGTGGGAAAAAATATGAATTATGTTTGTTTGTTTGTTTGTTTATTTATTTATTTTTTTATTTTTTATTCTTGTGCCGGTCTTGTGCCGGTCCCAAGCCCGGATAAATACAGAGGGTTGTGTCAGGAAGGGCATCCGACGTAAAAGCTTGGCCAAAACAAACATGCGGATCAAACCTCTAAAGATGGAGGGCACTGATTTGCTGTGGCGACCCCGTCAAGGGAAAAGCCCAAAGGAAAAGAAGAAGAATGGTGTAGTGTTTCACTCGCCCGGCTTCCGGGCAGCATGAGATCCCACTCAGTGAGTGTGAGTTAGCCTGTTAACTTCACGTTCTCTGTGATTGACAGGCTACCAGTCCGGGATATAGTCTGTCTTTCACTTAAAGTCCGATAGAATATCTTTAGCTCCCTAAAGAGTGTTGAAAATGGCTGGACAGATGAATAAATTACCATACCGTAGTAAGGATAGAAGCTGTATGATGATGATGTATTGCATTACAGCTGCCATGATCAATTCACATCAATTGTCGTTTTAAGTAAAATTATAGAAATGATTCAGATAATCCGTGACTGAGTTATTTTTGAAAAATCATATCGGATTTAGATGCAGTGCTTTTCAGTTTGTTTAGTCTGATATAAATAAACTTGACATTTTTCTGTCCCTGCTATTTTCCAGGCCTACGAGCGCTCAGAAAGTGAGGAGGTGACTGTCATCATCCAGCTGGTGAGGAAAATCCTGATCATCATCTCTCGGCCAGCTCGCCTCCTCGAGTGTTTGGTAAGCAGACTGTAAATATTTTTTCATCATTGAAAATAATGCGACTTTGACTGAAACAGTGTGAAGTCAATTCAAACTAAAACTAGTCCCAAAATTAATTATCCTTTGGAACATGCATAGTTATTTTAGTAGAAATAGAAGCTCATCATTCAATATGTGAAATGTTCTAACTTTTTAACCACTAACAACGATTTGTCCATGATATTGTGTACATGTTTTTCAGAAATACTATTTATGCATTTAAAAAACATCCCATATACAGAGAGCACAAACACTACACACATTTATGCTATGAATTAATGACTTATTTATTCTTTGTGCAGGAGTTTGATCCGGAAGAGTTCTACCATTTACTTGAGGCAGCAGAAGGTCACGCCAAAGTCGGTCAGGGGATCAAATCGGACATCCCGCGATACATCATCAGCCAGTTGGGTTTAACACGAAACCCTTTAGAGGGTAAAGAATTTTTCCTTCGCAAATAGTTTAACCCCATTCGTGAGCTGAAAAATGTTTCCCTGGTTTCTTAAATTTATGCTTTGGATCTAAACTTGCTTCACTTTTAATGAAGTTGTGATACAGTAATTTACAAATCATTGTCATCTGTTTATGTTTAAATTGATACATAAAAAACAATATTATTAACAAATAGAATCGCTCGTGTGAGGAACTTTCACATGTCTGAAAGCACCATTCATGCTCAACGCTGCATTCAGCTTTTTGGAGAAACAGGCTGGCATCTAAGCAACATCTTTCTCGTGCACGTCTGTTTAGTTCAGCAAGAAAATGCCGAATAACATTCTGCTCATGTTACAACTGCGTGGCTTCAAAGAAAAAGATAGCAGCTATAAGACTGGCCTCCTCCAATGAAGAATTACTTCTCCAAAGCATCAACAATTCATCTCTTCAGTTTCCAAACATTTGTATGTTATTAAAAGAAAAGGTGATGTTAGACGGTGGTAAACATGACCCTTTCCCACCTGGAATGTGTTGCAGCAGGTTTTGCTCAAAACAATCTTAATCAGTTTTAACCTTAAAGCCTTAAACCTTTAACCTTAAAGACCTCTTCTCTTTGTTGTGTATTCAATGAAATGTAGGTTGGACTTCGATTTGCAAATTATGTATTTGATTTTTACTTGTGGTTATTGTCTCCAGTGGCAATTTTTAATATGTGAATAGTTCTTCGAAAATGTGCCGTGTTACTATGGCAATAAGAAAATCATGGATGTCATTAGATCATTGGTACAACATTGGACAGAAGGACAGAAGTATGGAACATGCATGGAAGGGACATAATATTTCAATGTTTTATTTATTTATATATTTATTTATCTATTTGTTGTTGTTTTTTTATAGACATGGTGCAGCTTCAACAGTGTGACTGCGGTCCCCCGGTGTCAATTGAGCCAAATGGAGAGGTGACATATCATTCCAAGTCTTTCTATAATATATCATGTATTAACATCTATCTGTCAATAATTATTGCTCTGGATTGAAAATTAAGTAATAATATTAAGCAAATCCATTTTCTGGTAAGACGATAACACAAGTTTAAATTATATAGCCTAAATGTTAACATGTTTCCTTCGTAGGTCAAATTTTCATTCCAGTTTGTTTGATGCTGGGGAGTGTATTCCGAAGTTCTTCATCTGTGTGCTTCAACTTACTTCACTTCCTCTTTATTTATTTATTATTTTTTTGCTTTCACTGTAGAGTAAAACGACACAGGCCGTGACCCCAACACGACGGAAACCTCTTGAGAGCGATTTTGAGACCATTAAACTCATCAGTAATGGGGCTTATGGGTAAGCGAAATTTCCCATTGTTTCCTGCTTCCTTTTTATTCTCGGAAAGATCAGTTCCATCTACCGATTCCTTTTTTGGCTCAAAATACTTGGCATTGCCATCATCAAGTGGCATTGGAATGCATCTTTGCATTTATTATATAAATGTCGAGTGTTTCCCAGTTTTTATTGAGCCAAATCTTGAAACAAAAGTATAACTTACACTAAATAAAAAAATAACAAATGCACTAAGTTGGTGTGAAAGAAAACACATGCTCTCAGCATTGTGAAGAAAAGCCTAATGTGGAATATGTGATGTTTTATAGGGCAGTTTATCTGGTCCGCCACAAGGACACTCGTCAACGGTTTGCCATGAAAAAGATCAATCGTCAAAACCTCGTCTTGAGGAACCAGATTCAGCAAGCGTTTGTGGAGAGAGACATCTTGACTTTTGCAGAGAATCCCTTTGTTGTGTCCATGTTTTGTTCTTTCGAGACGAGACGCCACCTCTGCATGGTCATGGAGTATGTGGAGGGTAAGAGGAAAGGAGACAAAATGGGCCTTTGATTCGTAATGTTCAGTGTCATCTTCCAACAGTTCACATCAAGTATTGAAGATTGAAATCTTGTTTTGAAAAGATCCGATTTTGTTTGATTTTATGTGGTCCTATTTCATTTTTTCAGGACACGGTGATTTGTTCCGAGTATTCCCTTTTTTTTCATGAGGTGGAAATGCAAATTAAGTTACCTAAGCAAATTAATACTGATATAGCTTACCTGTCAAAAAGGACCATATAAATTAAGATGTATTGTATATAACTTGTGGGCCATGCATCTATTGATGAAAGTTTAAACCTTTTGAATTGAATTTTGGAAATTGTTTTCCATGATGTTTTTTAAAGGGTCTCTAATTTAGTTTTGATTAGTATTTTCAATTTTGTTGCAGGTGGGGATTGCGCCAACTTGCTAAAGAACATGGGTCCTCTACCTGTAGAAATGACAAGAATGTACTTTGCCGAAACCGTCCTGGCCCTGGAATACCTTCACAATTATGGGATAGTGCACAGAGACCTCAAACCTGACAAGTGAGATCCAAATTCACATTAGCAACACCATGAACATTTTCCCGTAAAATCCCTTAGCTTTTTTTCCAACCTTGACATCAAAAATGAATTTCCTCATAACACATTGAATGCACATTAAAGTGCCTTGCACGCTGGGTCCGAGAGGACATTAATTTCATCTGTGTTATATGTCATGCATATTAGCATATTTGACAATAAAGCTGACTTTGATTTACCTTTTTGTATGAAAAAAGACATTGAAACATCACCCATTGAAAACGAACCTGAGTAATTTTGCCACAAAACAATGATTCGTGCTACTCTGGTCTGTAACGGGGTTGAACAGTGTCATCCCCATGGCAACCAGATCACCTACTTTAGCAGTCAATAATATTGTTGGACCCACTCAGACGTCTCGTCTGTAAAAGTACTCTCTATGGTTCTATGATTTATGTTGGTGTCTGATGATTTGTTTTTTTTGGAATGTTGGCGGATGCTATTTTCTTTCTTTCTTTCTTGCTTTCTTTTTTCATACTTTGTTAAATTTTTACTTTCTTTCTTTGCTCATTTGCTCATGTATTTATTTCTTTATTTAGACTACACTATTTGCTGCTACTGCCACTTTAGCTATAACATGATTACCGGTAGACATTACTAACATTCAACAATTATTGGATCCGTAGCAAATTATTCATGTTTGATGGAACATTAATATGCACCATGGCTGTGGCGTCTGGAGAGTGAGTATTCTGTATTCCAAAAAAGCATTTGAAACTATTGATTGCAGTGTTATTTAGGAGTTTAGAAACCCATAAAAGTGTGTGCAACGACCCCATTAAATACCCTTCTTTGGACCAATTAATTAAACCCGTTGTTTGTATTCTCCCCGAACAGTTTGCTGATCACATCCATGGGTCACATTAAGTTAACAGACTTTGGCCTGTCAAAAATCGGTCTGATGAACATGACCACAAACCTCTACGAGGGTCACATGGAGAAAGATACAAGGGAATTTGTTGATAAACAGGTGAGGCTCTGTCATATTTCAGACACCTTCCAAAAAAATAACACATTCTAAACCTTTGTTGTTGATTTTCTTGTGCAGGTGTGTGGTACTCCAGAGTATATTGCCCCAGAGGTGATCCTCAGGCAAGGGTACGGGAAACCAGTCGACTGGTGGGCGATGGGAATTATCCTTTATGAGTTCCTGGTCGGTTGTGTTCCATTCTTTGGCGATACTCCAGAGGAACTTTTTGGCCAAGTTGTCAGTGGTGAGATCATATTTACCTTCTCCTTTCTTCCGTCACATGCAGCTGTTTTTACAACGGTGATTCCCAACCACTAATGTGCCAAGATCATTCAACTTCACTTTAATTGGTCTCAAAAATGTTTCCATTTCCAATAATTTATCTTCATCAAGCTAGGCAAGCAATTTGAAAGGCGTCTCAGGAAAGTTCCCAGGTTGTAGCGAACCCTACATGTATTGGTAAATTTTCATGTGTATGAGTACAAAAAAATATTTATACGGCCATATTTAGTTGAACACAGTACAGGACATGCATAAAGAAGCACAGTAAATGTTTGTAGTACGGTACAAAACACAATAAAGTAAACAGTCCACTATCAACATACAGTTTACTGTATACTCTGTCCTCAAATTTGCAGATGATATCATTTGGCCTGAAGGAGACGATGCTCTACCAATGGACGCTCAGGACATGATTACCCATCTCTTGAGACAAAGCCCGCTAGAAAGACTGGGAACCGGTACGATTTAGTTTACTGTTCGTCGTTATGTAAAACAACTCCGCCTGAATGTTTTTTCCCCTTCTCAAAACCACTGAAATGTTTATATCACTCCATGGTTGTAGGTGGGGCCTCAGAGGTCAAACAGCACGGCTTCTTCGTGGGTTTGGACTGGAATGGACTATTACGACAAAAAGCAGAATTTATCCCTCAGCTTGATTCTGAAGATGATACAAGCTACTTTGACAGTACACTACATTTGAGATTATATTAAACCATTTTTGAAATGCAAAAAAAAATTCAAATTGAGTGCCAGACGTGATTATAAGGATGTTGTTGCATCTGTTTTCAGCACGATCTGAGCGCTATCATCATATGGCATCCGATGAAGATGAGGAAACCAATGATGAAGAGTCTTCAATGGAAATCAGGCAGTTTTCCTCATGGTCGCATCGATTCAGCAAGGTAATGATGCCAAAGCAGGTGCATTGGAGAGATGGAAAAAGTCCACATGATTACAAAATGTTATTTTGGTTTACTGCTTTGGCAGTCAAGCTTGAGATATATTGATGTGTGTGAGTGTGTGTCTTGACTGTTTTTTTCAGGTGTACAGCAGCTCAGAACATTTGGCTACACCATCCAATTTGAGCTTCTCATCTGATCGCAGTCACAGCGAGGACAAAGAGGACCGTGTCGATGTTGGAGGGCTTAGTCCCTCGATAGGTCCAGCCGACGGCGTTCTAGAGCCCAGACTCCCGGGACGCATGGCCAGGTACTCACACCATCTTCAGATTCAAGTTCACTCTGTTCACTTTCCATCAGTCACTATTGATGATAATGATTTTGCAGTGTTTCCATGGGTGCCTTTTGACATACACGAAACGAGATGAATTTGTTGTATTTTAGACTCAGCCAATCACACCAAATTGTCCAAATTTTGAACTATTGGAATAAATGGATCCCTATTCATGACATTTTAGCAAAATCTAGCCGAAACACAACAGGCCTGGGTTCAACTGTCTTTGTTTTTCGCTAACCTACCTGGTCGTTTGGGTTTTGTAGCCTCTGCTCCTGGGCATCGCCTAGGTCCTCTCACTCTGATAGGAGCACCAGTCCCCTTGTGATGAGTAGCACGCACAGCCTAGAGATGACACCCCGCTTTGCTGTCTCAACCGATGATGAGGGTAATTACAAACAGATACTGTATCTTGAGTACAGGTTGAGTTTTGTCTTTTTCAATCGTTTGTCCGCATAACTTGTTCTCTTCCTCGCAGCTGAAGTCGTTGTTTCCAAACTTCGAAGGATCAGGATCCGCAGCAACAGTACAGGGGCCAAACACTCATCCCCCAAAGAGCCAACGGGCCCACGGCGATTTGGTAACCAACTTGAGACACCAGACAGACAGCGTCTTCCGTGTGGAGGCAAAGTTCCCAAGTCTGCCTCTGTTTCAGCTCTGTCGCTCATCATAACAACAGGTAAAAGCAAAAAGCATCTTAGTCCAGTTGGTGGAGAAAGGACCCTGATTTAACAAGAGTCTGTGATGTTATTTTTATGACAGACGACTCTCCCAGCGGCCTCCAGCCCAGTCCCATCTCCCCAAGGTCACTGTCCTCAAACCCTTCCTCTCGTGACTCCTCCCCCAGCCGAGACCTGTCCCTCAGTCCCGGTAGCATAAAACCGCCAATCATCATTCACACCTCGGGCAAGAAGTATGGCTTCACAATGCAGGCCATCCGCGTCTACATGGGTGACAGCGATGTCTACACGGTCCATCACATGGTGTCGGTGGGTGGTCTCTCATCACGCAAAACCTATCAGCGACCCTTTAGGGGGGCTTGAGATTCCAACCTTTCATCCGTTTTGTCACCCATTCGCCGTACTTGTGTAACAGAGTGTGGATGAGGGCAGTCCCGCCTACCAGGCAGGGTTACGTACTGGAGATCTCGTCACTCACGTAAATGGAGAGTCCGTCCAAGGACTGGTTCACACCGAGATGATTGAACTACTGTTAAAGGTATAAATCCAATTGTATAACTGTATTGTACTGATGTTTAATTCAAACACTTTTGTACAGTTCAAGTTATTGCAAATAGGGGGCGGAGTATTTTTATGATCTATTTAGGCTCATACATTAAATCTGTCATGCAATGATATTTACAGAGTGGCAGTAAGGTGGCAGTCCAGACCATCGCGCTTGAGAACACGTCCATCAAAGTTGGTCCAGCCCGAAAAACCAAATATAAAGGAAAGATGGCACGTCGCAGCAAGAGGAGCAAGAGGAGAGATAACTATGATCGGTGAGATACCTATTCGGGTTCAGTATGGTTGCATATCTGTACTCTTCACTATTTTTTGATACCTTTATTCTACTAGTTATGTTAGATGCCCATTAATGTGAAAAAATACACACCCGTACTTGGATACTTATTTAATTTATACATATACGCCACATATGACATACTTCTGTTAAAATAGCTATAGAAACATACAGTAAAGTCTCGTTATATCGATATTCAAGGGAGTCTGAAAAAATATCGATATAACCGGGACTATCGATATATCCGACCCTGTTTGCATGTAATTTTCTCCGTGCGTGCATAGAAATAGTATCGATATAACCGGGACTATCGATATATCCGATATCGATATAACGAGACTTTACTGTATTTAGTTAAACAGCAGTTGAAAACTGTTCGTATTCCTTCAGAGGTTTTAACTTTTGGCGTCGGCCATCTTGCCTTATCGATATCTCGCCACAAACACCTTGCATTTGTTTCGGTGCATTCCAAAGTCGTGGTCAACGATATCGGGCTTTTCCATGATCTGACGGAACTGCCGAAAGAGATAATCAAATATTAATTTACCTGTGGTGCAATGCATTCTTTACATCAAACATGACGGAGGGTTGCAATATGGACTGTTAGAACATGAGTAAAATTGTAAAAAACATTGAAAACAGGATGCAAAAAAGCATATTATCGTTTTCCAAGAAACAAATGAATAAGTCTGCAGAGGGTAGTGACAATTTGTTGCAGCAAATTGCTGTTAAATATTAAAAAAAGTTATTATCCCGTGAGTGTCCTTGAGAGTTTTGAAAGGTGCCTAGAAATTAAATGTATTATTATTATTATTATTATTATTATTATCATTAGATAGTGGGAATGATTTCTGTTGGAGCACATTGGAAATCTTCAAAGCAAAGAAATTTGTTTAAGTAGACACGAGTAGGAAACATTGTGATAAATCTGTTCCCTTTGTATTCTCTGTAATACCGTACAATATCAAAATAGCACAGGATTGGTTGTGTAGTAACTAAAGAAAATAGAAAATGTTTATTTTATGATATATTTATGATATATATATATTAGAAACAATACATTTGACTCAAATAATGGTTTGTCATCTGCAATTTAGAAATATCATGCTCCAATGAATGTATTTAGGTTTATTTCAATCAGTTTTGTATACTGCATAGTACTATACTTGTATTCTGCAATCTAGTTAAATCTGCCCCATCAATTTTAGAATTTGGCCCCATTTTCAGACCCAAGGGGGCCAACTCGCCCCCTTTTTTAATTTCCCAGATGCACAAACCAGTTTCACAATACACACGGACACATAGAGGCTTGTGGAATTGTCGGGGAAAGTGTTTGCCTTTCTCTTCATTTCATGGAGACGTCTGCTAAAATATATTCAAATATAAAACTGAAAATTGAAAACGCCAACTTGAAGACATTAAACGGCTTAATGTGGTGAACTCTTCTTCCTCTGCTGGATTACTTGTGGTCATGCAGGAGACGCAGCATCTTAAAGAAGTTATCGAAGCAGAGCACTGTGATGCACAGCAGTCGCAGCTTCTCGTCAGGTCTCCACCACTCCGTTTCTTCTAGTGAGAGTCTGCCAGGTTCGCCGACTCACAGCCTTTCTCCAGGCCCCTCCACGCCCTGCCGAAGCCCTGCACCTGACAATCAGGCCTTTGGTATGTCCCGTGCTCATATTCAAGAGATTAAAAATATACTTCAGAAAACAAAGAATGGCATAAGTCATCATGTATGTTTGGGGATATGCCCAAGGAATGAAGGAGAAAATGCAGGAATGGATATTAAGGTCAGATTTGGTGGCTGTATTATCTTTTGTTCTGTTTTATAATCTCAAAAACACCTGTGTGACTAAAAATGGTTGCTGTTTTCAAGCAATTGAAACTGGTTTGTGGATTGGAACAATATTGGGAAGGTTTTTAACTTCAGTTTCTGTCTAACTTTCCAGATAACTCTCCTCAGAGCACTTCTCCATGTTCCAGTTCTCCTAGCTCCCCTGCCACACACATCCGTCCAAGTTCTCTCCACGGTTTGGGCTCCAAGCTCAGCACACAGCGTTACAACAAGGTGGGCCGACGGAAGTCAACCAGCAACATCCCCCCTTCCCCCCTTGCCTGTTCCTCCTCTTCCGCACAGCCGCTTTCTCCGCAGCGCTCTCCTTCACCGTTGCCAAGTTTCGGCAAAACACTTCACCCCTTCCATGGCAAAACCCTGTCGCCGCCCACCATCGTAAGACACGTCGTACGGCCCCGCAGTGCAGAACCACCTCGATCTCCCCTCCTCAAGAGGGTCCAGTCAGCTGAGAAACTATCTGGAATGTATCACACCGATAAAAAGTCTTACACCGCACGCAGGCACACCTTGGAAGTGCCCTTTTACAGTGAAGGGGAGATACTTGTTGACTCAGAAGCGGACGGGAGCTTCTCCGGCTCTCACCAGGGGGTCGACCACTCCAGACTTTGCAGCTACTTGGGCGGCCAGAGGATTTGGGACTCTGGGCCCGAGCGATCAGAGCAACTGGTTGTCATGCGAAAGCTCAACCTCTCGGAGCGCCGCGACTCCTTCAAAAAGCAGGAAGCGGTGCAGGAGGTGAGCTTCGATGAACCCGAGGAGAAGACGAGCGCCACGGCCACCCCCGGGGTTCAACTAACGCAAGCCCAGAAACGGCTGCAACACAGGACCACTTGGCTGGCTAAGACTGGATCGCAAAACAGCCAGGAGGTGGAGCTGCAGGTGCCGACGGTAAAGAGGTTCACCCTCGTACCCCAAATCGCCGTGCAGGGCTCGACAGAAAGCGAGGAGCAGGATGAATGGGAGCCTTGTTCAGACGGGGAGGAGGCCCAGCAGGAGCTCACCGTCACTTCGTCTCAGCCACAGCAGCTGGTGGACCTCCTTCGTGATAAAAGCTGCAGCCAAGAAGACGACACATCCAGTTCCATTCAAGTCGGACAATCGGCCGCAAAATCTGAGTGCAGACATGAGGCGCCACAAAAATTGGGTGTGAACAAGTGACAGATCACCTTGCATTGAGGGTGATGAAAACAGTGGCAGATTTTACTTGAATTTTTTCACTGTACATATTTGCTTTGTGGACCTGCTGGTCGTATTTATTACAGTTGTATGGCACTGTGCGTTAAGTGCAAGGGAGGGAAGGTCTTAATGGTTGAACAGCCAAGGTTCAACTTTTTTTTAATCCATGACATGTGTTTTATTGCCTCTGACTGGATGTCATTCACTTTTATTTTTTATAAATGTCTATATTTTTTAAATAAATTCCTGTGGTACCATGTAAGTTGATAATGCTGGGAATTGTTATTGGACCAAAACGTTGTTTTTAGACAGTGATGATGTTCATGTTACCCCGCTCCCCCTCCCCCTTCACATTGTTTGACCTTCAGCTTCCGTTTGTAACACAAGGCGAAACACCCAGGACCTTTGACCTTGTGTCCACACTGTGACTAACATGGTGGATATGTTTTTTTTTTTGCATGGATCCTTGCATCATATACCCATCCATCTTGCTGCTTGCTTTGGATTCCTTTAGCACAACATAACAACATAACTTGCCCTCATTGGTCTGCACAATCAAGTAAAAAAAGGACTGGAAAACCGATTACAATCTTCCACTTGTTAAAAACACATATTAGTGGAGTGGTAATGAATGTAACGTTGGTTAGTCATCTGAATATTGCAGCTTTGTGTTGGAGTTAAAATACTGACCGTGTTCTCTGCTGCTTGCAATTCATGCTCAGAACATTGTTTTGTGTGTGTGTGTGTGTGTGTGTGCGTGCGTGTGCACGTAAAACTCATCTGGAGCTCAGTCATATCTTTTGAATTGGATCATGTGCGCCAGTTTACTATCCAAAACTGTTTTTTCCTGTTGTTTGACTGTGTTTAATACAAAGCAGTGTGTCAAAAACACAACCTTCAACAGCCAAATTGAAATCCATGTCTTCTTTGCAACCGCCGTGAGTGATGTTTTTTTTTGTATGTTAGCATACAACATGGTATTGTTTTTCCACTTCTGTTCAACAAATAATGCTAAATGTTTTGATTTGTATCTTTATTCACAAATGTGAGATATCTTGCTTTCATGCCTTTATTAACCGTGTTCAAGTTTACAGCATGATTGGGGAGTGCATGAAATTATTCAGACATTCATTTTGTACTTTTGGCTGAATGTGCGAGAAAATCAGAAATCTGAAACCAGGGCTTGTTAAAAACATGTTTTTGTACATGTATTTTGTGTATAAATGTCTATTTTCATAAGGTTGTGAACATGTTAAAAGGACGAGACGCACAAGGACAATGATGACAAGTTCACAAAGTTTGCCGTCAGGAATGTGGCCTGTAATTCAACATAGTTTTCACAATCTGTTCCTATTATTAACCCCCAACCCCTTCCCCACCGCTCAAGTACAGTACTGTACTTCAGTTTGAATATATGGGATTGTTTACAACTAAATTCAATTGTACTGTACAGATCTTTAGTCTTGGCTTCAAGATGGAACTACCCTTTTTCATACCTTAAATGAATCTTACAAAAGTCGTTGTTTTTCATTTGTTTCTCGCATTCTTTTTGAATACACAAAGCTAAATGCAAAACGTCATATATCTAAATGACTTAGAGTGTGTTACAGAAGAGGATTAATGTCATCTGTAACAATGGATTTTTCATCTCATTTCTCCACTGTGTGTATTAGCGTGCGTGCGTGTTTTAAAGTTGCCGTATTTATGAGCAGTGCGTGGATATTGACGACAACAATACAATTCGGTGATCAAGACTTCCAATCAACAGGAAAAGTAATAGACTGCACATGACACCTGTATTTTGCAAAAACACCAGAGCGAATGGTGATGGTTGAGGTCAGGTTACACTAAATTAGCTAATTCACTGCCATTCACGAATTTATTTGGGAATTGAAAATATGACGCAAAGTGCCATTCCCGAATTTTGGGCGTTTTGCTTTTTTATGTATAGCTGCCGATAAAGCGCTGGCCATGGCCTCTGGCCATGTTTTTCTTTTCCACAAGGGGGCAGCATTGCCTTTCTTTGCATGTTAACGCTTTGTTCCAGCTTCAACTGTTGTTCAAGCGTTGTATAAACCAATATGTATGCATTGCATTTTATTTTGGACAGCCACCCCGTCTTTTCAAGCTCATAACACCAGACCCATATAATTTAGAAATTAACTTTTTTTCTGCTGATAGAAGAGAGTCGAAGGTTTCGAACGCTGTATTGAATGTTTATGTAATCCTAAAATTAAATATTCTGTGGTTCCTGGAATTCAAGTGACAATGATAAAAACCCTGGCACTTTTTGCACGTCTGGTAGTAAATTAGTTAAAACTGATTCAAGCAGCCCTCTTTGAACCTGCTTTATGATCATACCTCTGTGATTCGCAAGGTCTTTTTGATATGAAAAAAAAAAAAGGATTGATATTAATTTAGCAGTCCGGCATGAAAAATGACTTCTAAAATCTTTGTTCTCCAATTGTGCCTTCTGATAAAGCGGAAGTCAATTCATAAACCCTATTCTCAATGTAGTATTTTGATTAATTATTGGGTTTTTAGATTATGAATTAAACTGGACAACCACCTACCTTTATACACCTGAAAAATCTGACAACACTTAACGTCCCTCCATTACCCCAACCGAAGTGAGGTCATGAAAGCAAGCGGACAAGGAGCACGTGATGATTTCCTCGAGGAAAGCGGCACACTTGTAAATGTGCACGTTTTTTTCCTGTGGGCGTTTCTGTTCAACGCATGCTGCATGAAACAAGCACACATGTAATACTACTTGATTGCATGGTATATTGGCGGTGTCGCCCAGTACTGTATTATTGTGGAAAAAAATAAATTTGTATTTCTCTTCGACCAAATCGTGTGTTGGGCCTGTTGTTTGAAATCCAAAACTACTGTGGACTCTGCACAGCTTGTTGCTCGTGTTTGGGTCACGTCAACAACAACAATAATAATAATAATAATCTGATCATCCGTACCGCTTATTCCTCATTAGGATCGCGGGGGTTGCTGGAGCCTATCTCAGCTGTCTTCGGGCACGAGGCAGGGGACACCCTGAATTGGTTGCCAGCCAATCGCAGGGCACACAAAGACGTACAACAGTCACTCTCACACTCACACCTATGGACAATTTGGAGTGGTCAATTTGCCTGCCATGAATGTTTTTGGAGTGTGGGAGGAAACCGGAGGACCCGGAGAAAACCCACGCAGGTCCGGGGAGAACATGCAAACTCCACACAGGGAGGCCGGACCGAACCAGCGACCTCTGCACTGTGAAGCCGGTGTGCTAACCACTCGACTACCGGGCCGCAATAATAATAATAATAATAATAATAATTATTATTATTATTATTATTATTATTATTATTAATAATAATAATAATAATAATGTGGCTGCCGCTACTCACCCACAGAAAAACTTTATCCTGTGACTATACAGTGACCTTGAGAATTTTGAAAAGCACTTAGAAATCAGTGACGTGCGGTCAGGTTCATGGCTGGTGAGGCACTGACGTCATCATAGTCAGATTTACAAACATATGAACTCTACAGAGTAGTTTATTTAAAGAGTTTGATGGTTCTCTTTATTTGTAAGTAGGTTCGTTGTCAGATCTTCCAGGCAGATGATGCGCAGAGCTTGATCGTGGCGTAGAGTCGAGCAAGTCGTGCTGTGAAACTCCGTGCGATGCTGAGCAGGTCTCTGCGAGCGGTGCGTCTGTCTGGGTCTGAGTCCGAGATGAGTCTGATATGATTCTGCCCCGTGGTTCGCCCAATCTCTCTGTCCCGCGACAGCTCCTTTTATACAATTTTCAAGTGTGTGCTATGCGTCAGGGTGAGACGCACATCAAGGAGATCAAGGAATTGAAAGACATGGAAGGGTTGAAAAGCGCACTTCAAAATCATACACATGTGTGACGCAACAGGGCTCCCCTCCTGGATCCGAAGTCGGTGAAAGCGATGAAGGAAAAAGAAATAAAAACAAAAGTCATTCTGCGACATGGTGAGGCCAGGCAAGATGACGGTCACCGGGCATGGCAGGCGTCGGTGGGGTGGTTTCCGAGGAGGTTTCGTGGTGCCTGAAGTCGTTGTACGGGAGCACGGCAAGAGTGCTCTACGACTGCCAGTTTGAGTCGATCGATGGAAACTTTCCTCGCGGCCGTCGAGTCGATGCCGGAAGGTCTTCTCACCGTGAGTTGTTCGGCTGGGATCGGTCAAGTCGGAGAATCGATGAGGGATTGTGAGGACGAAGGTGCGTGGGGTTGGCCATGCTGCCGGGCACGGACAGGCCGGTCATCGGCGACGGTGGCGATGATCGCGCTGACGTGGCGCTCTGCAGGACGCTGAGGAAGAACGCTGACGTCGGCGGCCGAGTCGGCCATGAAGCGTCTTCCCGAAGTCCGATCGTGGACATAAGCGATGTCCGACGATGTCCGATCGTGGACATATATGATGTCCGATCGTGGACATAAGCGATGCAGCTAGTTGCAGAGTCGCCAGGCGAATTGGACGATGTTGGCCATCAGGGTGCGGCAGGTTTCACGGTGGGGTCGGGGCGCCCACGGGTGGTGGCGGCCCATCGGGAGCTCGGTTCGAGGGGTCTTGCTGTGAAGATGCCGGGTTCAAGGGCGGCTGGGAAATGTGTTTTTTTTCCATTTGGAGAGTTGATACACACGTGTGACGCAACATATTCACCATTTGATTGGCAACAGTTAACGTATTTTGTTTAAAATTTCATGTCAGCATTTTTTATATATACAAACTGTAGCATAGAAAAAAATAATTTAAAAAAAACGTTTTTATCGTGTTACCTTTAGTCCATGCGCCGCTCCTTCTGAAGAAAGGCATGGATAACTTCTTTGTAGAAGCCTTCCTTATCTTTCTTCAGTTTTAAAAGTCTCTCTGTCTCAACGGAGATCACTGCCAGTGAAGAAAGTCGTCCTTGATCAATCCTGTTCCGACTGTATGTTTTCAGTGCTGAGAATGACAATCTCGTCTACTTCTCCAGCAACAAATGGGGCTGCACCGATCTCCTTTTTAATGTCATTTCTAATGACATCACCAACTGCTTCAATTAAATTGTTCTGTGTTCTGTTTCACAGGCTAGAAACTACAGTGGATGTCCCAAAATGACTCGCGAGCCTGTCATCTTTCTCAGCGAAAGCATGTAATAGTTCAACATAGTTGCCACGATGAGCAGAGCCTTTACTTTCATCATTTCGACGAAATGCCAGCTGTTGTTTGGCAAGGAAGCAGGTGGCATTGATGAGATCTTTTAAAATCTCCCGGTTCTCCTTTACCTTAGCATTGTGGATGCTGATGTTGAGTCTTCGCTCATTTTTGATGAGGCTCCGTTGTAAATTTTTTAGGTCGCAATATCCCATTGGAGTCCAGACATTGTCACAAGTTGAGAACAGAAGGCAGGAAAAGCAGAAAAGGCGCTTTCTTGCTGGACATCCACACAGCCAGCCTTTTCGTGTGTACCAGTCCGTCTGAAAAGAGCGATTATTGTGTCCCGTTGTCTGAAGCAAACCTTTTAGCTCCGGTGTTGGTCTTCCTTTAATTATTACCTCCTGCTTCGATTGAAAGTCCAGTTTAGAAAATTCTTTCAATTTAGATATGTAATCCTCCATTCTGAAAGTGAGGCCAAGCAACACGAAAAAATGACTGCAGGGTTGCACTTTACTTGCTAACTGTTTACTGTAGCTTTCTGTCTCTAATTCTATTATTCTGCAGACGTGGAGTAAGAAGTATCTCTGGAATCACAAGCGCCCCCTGCCTGTCATGAGGCGGGAGAACTGTGTGCCTCACCTACGCACAGCGTTTTGATAAAAATAAAACAAAATAAACACTGGAGTACAATGTTTAAAATGTACAATGACTCTACATTATATACACCAGCTAAACTGTAGAAATTTAGTTCATATATTAACGTGTTTGAACGCTTTAATAGCGATATGCAGAAGGACACCAATGCGGTCTCACTGCAGAGCAAGCCAGCACAGTAAGCATAGTGATTGCGCAATCCATAGTGAGCATCAGCCGGCTGGTGCCTCACTGCTCGTCTCTACTTAGTATTTGAACGGTAAATGTGAAAATTCAGCGATTTAGAAAAAAATCCTAAAACGGTGAAGTTAAATGGACAAGAACTTTAAAGTACAAATCACTAAATACATATAACTGTTTAATTTATTTTTTCATTTGATATTTCCATGACAGCTTTCCATGATGACAGGTGAGGCACTGCCTCCCCTGCCTCCACTGACTGCACGTCACTGGTTTCAACAATTAATATTGTCAGCCCGGATCATTTTCCTTTTCCGACCGAGAAGAAGCAGTGTTCTACCCATGCCGCAGGGGGGCAGTAGTGAGCTGAAAAAATATAGTTACTGAAAGAGAATAAGCTGTGTGTCCTTCATAACAGCAAATATGGCGACTGCTACAAAAATAATTCAAAAGCTTCGAAATTTTCTATCAGGGGTAAGTGACTGAAACACTGTCTTATGATGAATCCAAGACAGGATCTCCCAGAACATCAGATCTTTAAAATGCATCGATCGATGTGTGATACTGGACAGGGTTAATTTTTCTGCAAATGAAGGCAGCAATCGTGAAAGCAAAATTATGACGTGACAACAAAACCAATGTTTTAGACGGTATTAATGTAATGCTTGAATTTATGGATGTTGTCAAAGCGGACATGAAGGTAGCTGGTGTGAGAGAAGAGGATGGACAAAACCGGGTTTAGATGGAGGACATTGATTCGCTGTGGCGACCCCCGAAGGGAAAAGCCGAAAGGAAAAGAAGAAATAAGAAGATGGTGTTAATGTAATGCTGTTTTGTATATTTACAGCGTGACCTTCAAGGTAAACTCCAGCTGCGGTATGAAGAGATAGCAAAGAGGTTAGTTAGTTTTGTAAATCTGTGGAAATTACTAGGTGATGTTGCATGACAACAAACACAATTGTTTTCAGTCTCATGTGACATTTCAAGTTTATGAATTTACGTAATGAACTAATGTTCACTGCGATATAGAATTATTCTACGTCGTCATGGGGCTGCAGCTGTGCTTACTAGTTTACATGTGTTTTATGTTTATGTCCAAGAAGGGCTTTTCATACAAATATTAACTGAAAATGACTTTCTTACTGTGTTGGTTGTAGGTAAGGACATTATTGTCTGTATTATATTGACTTTTTTTCCCTCCTGGAGAACGCAGCCTCCACCCAATTTGGCCCAAGGGCCAAGTCACAAGTTTGCAGACAACTACTATTTCACCAGAGATGGACGCAGAGAATCTATGCCTCCCACTGTTGTTATGTCCTCACAGAAGGCACTCACTGCCGGCAGGTAAACAAAAGTTTACTTTCTAAATGAAAAAATATAAATTGAAATAATTACTCCCAGGGTCAAACGGTTATCACAATGTAAAAATGACATGTAGACAGGAAGTAGTCTCGACTTTTTCCAACGACTAATTCACCTGTTTAATAATATTATTATATAATATATATATATATTTTTGTCCTCAACAGAGTCTGTAGCACTTTCATACATTTCAGTATAATCCGCTTCTGCTTGCTGTCATATCTAGGCATATATTGTTGAATTTAGGACACAAAGATTTGAAAATGAAATGACATGTTCAAATTACCGGTATATGTAGTCGCTATAAACAACGCACATTATTTCGCTAAGTTTTTGTGACGTAAAAAAACGAGACAAAAAACTTTTCTAAACCTTTTCCACCATTAACATGGCTTTTTGGAGAAACTGTACAACTCATGTCAGTGTCTACGGATGGGTTACATTATTTCCAGGTCAAGTAATTTCTTATTGTCTTCCAGCCAAGTTGTTGCATCAGCTAAGACTCCTGTGACTCCCGGTGCAGTGTACAAGCAACCAGAGCTCTCCACAGACCAGCCGTATCTCTGATTTTGAAAATAAAATAAACTTTGACATATTAGTAACTTATCAACCCACAGAACTTGTTCCTGCAGAGATACACTCATTCTTGTGGTTGTATATTGCAAATGTCATAAAACTGATTCTGTATCTTTATTTGTCCCTGTTGGTCATTCATTGTTTTTCTTGCATTTGCAGTTGCCATCCATTATTTCCAATGCACATTTCCGCATACACAAAACACAGGTCATACTGTTATAGGATGACATGTAAGCTGTACCTATACTTTTTCAGCGTCCCCAGCAGGTAGAGTTGGTTTTTCCTGAATATGACGCCATACACTTAAATGTATACAGGATATACAGTATACAGTATTTGAATAAATAGGAGAATGCTAATGCAATCGATCACATATTGTATTGTAATGACCTGAACAAAATTCAGTACATCCATGACACTCAGAGTGAATTATACACAAGGTGAAGAACACAATTTCTGAAAACAGAAAAACCGACTTGGGTTCAGGATATTACCTTATACACAAGAAGCCATAAAGACGAAAAGTAGAAATTGAACATACAGATTTTAAGTCAATTGATTGACTCCGTAATTTGAGAGTATATTGTGTCCGATTGAAAGTTGGGAAGAAACTTATGGCATGTAAACGATTTAACTAAATATAAACAGATGATGCAAGGATGTAGAAATAATTAAAAAAAAAAATACAATTTATTTCGTTCCATTTTGCATATACAAAGAACCAACTCTAGTTTTCACGGTTTACAGTTAAGAGCATTGTAAAGTAAAAAAAATCCCACTGAAGACAAAATTATGATGCAAAATAATTTAACGTTATACAGTGTAGCAGCGGCGTGATATGTATTTTAGATGTAAAAAGTAGGAGTAACTGATCGCGTTATGTGACGGCAGTGCATTATACTCCATGTATCAACACAAAAAGCTGATTCTTGAACGATGTGTTAGTAGCAATTGAGGAAAGAACACACATGAATGACTGTGTACACGTCTTTATTCCAACTGCTAACAAGTGGTTCTGACTAAAACATGGAAATTGCAGTAAAACATTCTTAACTTACACGCCCCCTGGTGTATACCTTCTGGGCCAGATGCATGTTCCTGTGGCCGCCACAGGTTCTCTCTTGATCCATCCACTTTTTATCAGCAATACAGGAAACACGAATAACATTTTGTATTGAGTTAAAGATTGTAACAGAAAAGTTCCATTTTCGTCTGCATGGATGTCTTCAGACAAGTTTATTAAAGAAATTTCCCATAAGAGGTAGAGATTTGCCACCGTCTACGTCATCTTTCAGCGCCATAGACTGTCGGGAATAATCGAGCATGGGACACCTTGTAGGTTTATTTTTCTTGATATTTTGTATCAGCCAGCACCGCACATTAGGTAAGTTCGTTGACTGTTTAGGCACCTCGCGCATTTCCTTGTTCGTGCAATGCGCATTTTTATTTATGTTTTTGCTCATGAAGAATTGAAACTCGGGACATTCCTCACCAAGGTTTGAATGAATATGTCATTTTAACCACCGCAATATGCAAATATATTGTGGACTTAATAGTTTTCTCTGTTTCTGTTATCTACCAAACACATTACCACGCCGCTGCTCACCCGCACAAAAAATCCTGTGACTGTAAAGTGTCCTTGAGAGTTTTGAAAGGCGCTTAGAAATTAAATATATTATTATTATTTCATTTAATGTAGAATAATGACATGGAAACAAGACGCAGACGTCATTTTAGAGTTCACCACTGAAACCACTGGTCATAGATAGATGGAACTATGACTTTGTTAATTTTAGTTAATGTAAGATCGGAGCATTGTGGTAGTCGTAAATGCTTTCTGAAATGACGTTGTTCTGTTCGTGATTAAATGAATGGGAAGAGCAAATGGAAAGAGATGCACATTTCACATTCATAGAGTTGCTTGTTCTGTCGCCACAAGGGGACACGAGCCAGTATCTTATTGTGCCGGTCCCAAGCCCCCCGGATAAATACAGAGGGTTGTGTCAGGAAGAGCATCCGACGTAAAGCTTGGCCGAAACAAACATGCGAATCAAACCTGTAAAAATGGAGGTCACTGATTCACTGTGGCGACCCCTGAAGGGAAATGAAGACTGGCCATGCTGTGTAATTTTCTAAAAATTACAATTCTTTAAAACATATAAATGATCATCACAACTAATTTCTTAAAATTGTATTTTACCCATATGCCAAATGAGCTAATATGAAAAATCTATTTTATAAACCTCATTGCTGTTTGAATATTCTTATCCCGCCACGGCAGTATTCATCGTTGCACTCGATACACGATATACAAACGGACAGGTAATACAAAGTGTGTTTGTTTGAGGTACTGCAGGTCACTTTCCTGCTGCTTGCCATGACCAACTGGAGTTCAGTTGCAATGATGGATTGTGCATTCCAAGCGAGAAGCGTTGTGACCGACACAACGACTGCAACGACGGATCAGATGAACAGCATTGTAGTGAGGATGATACTTCCACATTCACATTTTAGAATTGATATAATATATAATATGTATCTTTATTGAGCACCATGCTAGACTAATCATGTGTGAAACAAAGTCATCATCTTACTTGACATCGGGCGAGATGTAAACAAATCCTATTTTCATACCTGTCAACCTGCGAGACACTGTGACCTTACGTCTCCATTTTTCCTTACTGAGAAAAAAACATATGCGTGTGTAATATTTCATTGTGCAATTTATTCACAAAATTTGACATGTAAACATTCGTACTTTGAACAAGTTACAACATATTTCTAGCAATAATCAAGTATATTCTTTGTTGTAGAGCACAGGTGTCAAAGTCAAGGCCCGCGGGCCAAATCCGGCCCGCCACATCATTTTTTTCGGCCCGCGAAAGTAAATCAAACTTGTTAAATTCCATGATGATTGCTAAAATCTGAGCCAAAATTTCATATTTTTGGATGTCAACCACAATAAAAGTCATTATTCTTGACTTCAGATTTGAAAACGAGTTATTCATTAATTTGCTGTGTGCTCTATATGTAATATTTGAAGGGATTTAAACATTCTAATGGCAAATTCATAACGGCCCTCGAGAGGAAACCATAACTACAATGTGGCCCGCGGCAAAAAATGACTTTGACACCCCTGTTGTAGAGCATTGTGGCTTTTTTTTGCTGTGGACAATTTGAATTTGTCCACAGCAAAAAAAAAAAAAATGAATTTGTGTTCTTGCGATGTATAATGTTTATTAAAAGTATGAATGATATTATGGTGGGAAAAACACGGTAAAATGTTTAATTTGACTGATTTCAAAATAACATTCCACATGACTGGAACTTATCTTCTCTGAACTTTTGTTCCACACGTACTTGTTTTCTCGGTGGTCGACTTCGCTTTTTACGAGTAGCGATATTTGTTATGATTAAAATTACTGCTAATATTTAATAACGAAAACGGAATCGAAAATATCTCACAATTATATTTAACAATTTTTACTTTTCCCATACAAATGTTTTTGTACTATGCCGTACACATCTAAAAATGTGAAAAATCACATCATTAGGGGCAGGTGTGAGCTGGACCCTATTCCAGCTGACTTTAGCGGAGAGATTGAGTACGGGACATCCTGACCTGGTTGCCAGCCAATCTCAGGATATAGACAAACAACCATCACATGTAACTGGAACTATAACAGAAATATTGTAAAATAATCTGTTTGCTTACAAAACTTTTCATTATTTTCCATTTGAAATTTAGAGTTATTAAATTTTAATGAGCAAAGTGACAAGATTTTGGAACATGACCCATCAGGATGGTCTGAAGGGCCATCTTGTCTGGTTTGAAAGGCTGCTTTGACCTTAGCAAAACACACCAAGACATTTAAAAATCAGTCAATGGGGTCTGCAGAATTTGATTTTTAAAATGTTCTTTTTCTTTCTATATTTTTTCATGTTGGGAAAATGTGCCTTTTTGGGAGGATGTTTATGTGATTACTCATTCAGAAAGCGTGGTCCAAAAGCACCTTAAAATTAGAGTAAAATGATATGTTGTCATTTCTCCGCATTTGATTAAAAGATGTAAGCTTTTAGGTTAATAGCTGTTGACTGAGATTTCTTCCAGGTCAGCTAGGGTGTAAGAAGGACGAGTTCTCCTGCCTCAGCAGCAGACGATGCCTACCCTCACGCTTGTCGTGTAACGGCGTGGATGACTGTGGCGATGGCAGCGACGAGCTCTCCTGCCCGAGCTGCAACGGCAACCTCTTCTCCTGTGGTCCATCCGACCGCTGTCTTCACAAACAGCGGTTGTGCGACGGACATATGGACTGCAAAGACGGACGAGATGAGGAGTTATGTAGTTTGAGGCCAGCCGGCCGAATGAGCGCTTCCTCTTGCGAGGTGTCCGAGTTTCATTGTGGTGACGGCCAGTGCGTCCCTCACCCTTGGAGGTGTGACAACAAAGCTGACTGTTCAGATGCCAGCGACGAGGACAACTGTGGTAAGGGAAGACATGTAACTAGCTCTTTTCTTTTAGCCATACAACAATTACTTTAGTACAATATGAGGTACTTTTAGTCAACTCCATCAGCTCCATCAGTAAAATACTGTAGTTTTCCATCTTAAAGAAATTCATTTCCCCTCAGGGAACTGTCAATTCTGCACAGTAATTGTCTTTTTCGATGTAATAGCACAACCAAGTGTCCATAATCTCATCTCAAATCTCTTGTATTTAACACACACAAAAAAACTTGTATAGACATTCAGTGACGTGTGGTGAGGTTCATGGCTGGTGAGGCACTGACGTCATCACAGTCAGATTTACAAACATATGAACTCCACAGAATAGCTTATTAACCATTTGATTGGCAACAGTTAACATGTTTTGCTTAAAATGTCATGTCCGCATTGTTTATATAAACTGTAGCAGAAAAAAAGAATAAAAAAACTGTTATTATTGTGTTACCTTTACTTATAAATGAAGTCCATGCACCGCTCCTTCTGAAGAAAGGCATCTATCTATACCTTCTTTGTAGAAGCCTTTCTCATATTTCTTCAGTTTGAAGTCTCTCTATTTCTTTCAATTTAGATATATAATCCTCCATTCTGTATATAAATAAAGCCAAGCCACACGAAAAAAAATACTGGATGGTTGCACTTAACTTGCTAACTGTTTACTGTTAGCTTGCTCTCATTCTATTATTCTGCAGCCGAGGAGGCGCAAGAAGAATCTCTGTAATCACCAGCGCCCCCTGTCATGAGGCAGGAGAACTGTGTGCCTCACCTGTGCACACAGTTTTGGTAAAAATAAAATAAACACTGTAGTACAGTGTTTAATGTAAAGTGACTCTACATTATATACACCAGCTAAACTGTAGAAATTTAGTTCATATACTAAAAGTGTTTGAACACTTTAATAGCGATATGCAGAGGGACAGCAATGTAGTGTCACTGCAGAGCAAGCCAGCACAGTTCGCATAGTCATTGAGCAATCCATGGTGAGGCTCAGCCGGCTGCTGCCTCACCGCTCGTCTATACTTAGTATTTGAACGGTAAATGTGAAAATTCAGTGATTTAGAAAAAAACAAACAAATGTGAAGTTAATTTCTAAAGTACTTTAAAATACAAGTCACTAAATAAATATAACTGTTTAATTTATTTTTTCATTTGATATTTTCATGACACGAACACTGATAGCTATCTAGGTAGCTATAAAAACATCAGTGTCATCAGCAGAGGGCAGCACTGTCATGCTGTTAGGTCCATTTGTGAGTGACACTTTTGATGAAGGAATTGAACTAAATATCACACGGAGTGCTCTTTCCAATATTTTTATCAATATGTGCTTCATAACTCGGTACACAAAACGGCGTGAAAAGGGCATTTAGTCATAATGTTATTCTTTTAATCACTGGAAGGACCAGCAGTATTGAACACTACCGATAATTTTCCTGTCCATGTTTATTTTCAAGCTCTGTCTTACTCTCTCTTTTTCAGTTTTGTGAAGTAACACTCAATGTAACACATCAATTACTCGTTGTGGCAATGGGTTGACTTCATCACAGTCACAAATTTTACTGATAACCTTGCATTGTTGCCTACTCTTACTAATAGTGTCAAATTTCATGGGCACCTTTTATCACGACAGACACAATTTGAACCGCCCTGTTTGCGCAAGGTGTAAAGTGTCGTTTTATTTGTTTGTTTTTCTTGCCTTATATTTCCTGTCAATACAGTAAATGCTGTAAAATGCAAAGTGTTGATGATGTAACATTTGTTCTTGCAGAGCAGAATGAGTGTCTGGTTAATAATGGAGGCTGTTCCCATCATTGCGTGGACACAGGAATGGGCTTCCACTGTGAATGTCCTGACCACATGAGACTTGTCGGGAATAGTCACTGTGAAGGTATCTTTTTCACTTGTCA
The DNA here is from genome assembly GCF_051943395.1 of Hippocampus bargibanti. Lineage (NCBI taxonomy): Eukaryota > Metazoa > Chordata > Actinopteri > Syngnathiformes > Syngnathidae > Hippocampus > Hippocampus bargibanti. Next base: position 23,800,706 of record NC_142740.1, on the reverse strand, counting down.
CTTCCTAGAGGCGCAATTGCCGATGTTCTAATATGTTTGGCAATGCAGCGTGTGATGCCGCATTCCAGAATACTGGGAAGTTAGAAAAGTCCAATCTGGACTGGCAAAGAGCAGACATCAATGGGCCCCAATCAAAATTAACCACAATGTGTTAATTCCATTTCAATTTGTAAAAAAAATACTGGAATAAGATTTCATTGTTTTTCATACATAAATAGTTTTATCCCTCCCACCTGTTACTCATAATCAAAATAAAATGCCTGTTTTCACACTTGCTTTCAGTTCAAATAAAATGCAGACTGTAAATTTGATATGAACTAAGCGTGTTAAGCATTGTGTACTTAAACACTAAAAAGTTTCCCAAATCATATGTATACATTCTTATATGTTGAGAGAAAGTCTGTTAATGCACACCTATAATGTGAAACATCATGGATTGTTTTTCACATAAATTAGCAGAGCTATCACTATGATTCAAAATTGTTACTTTAACACACAGAGCTGCAATACAGAGAACATCTCCAAAGTAGTTTTTGTAAAGTAGTGGGAGTTGAAAGTCCACCTTACGTCTATTCTTAAACAATGTTTCCATTTTGTCGCACAGCGGTGGACACGTGCTTGGAGAACGACCTTTGTGATCAAATGTGCGTTCACACTAATGGCACAGTCTCTTGTGGCTGCTTCGACGGATATCAATTGAGCCCTATGACCGGCGACTGCAAGGCGAAAGGTGAGCAGCGCGTATTGCTAGCACCATTCCGCTGTCGAGTCCTTAGGCATGTTATATCATGTTGACAGCATGCTCAACACATTTTTGGAAACATTATTTTACCATTCCACACTGAATACATGACAAGTTGCTACAATGCAAATTACCTCACAATTTACATTTGGAGTTTCAAATCTGGGTTAGCCCGTTTACTACACGCTTGAATGTGTTTTTGCATCCTGAGACTGATTCACCTAACCCCGAGTGTTCGGTAGAAGCCATGTTAAAAACCACCCATTTAGAGCATTTAATAAGCCTGCCACGCATTTTATTGGAATGCGGGAGGCGCAGGGAAAACAAGCAAACTCCATACAATAAAACTGGAGCTGGAATCAAACCCAACACCTCTGCACTGTAAGACTGACCACTGGACCACACGTTCTCCACCCATATTCCCAAAACATGCATCTTGGGTTCATCCAAGACTTGTTATATGTGGTGACGGTGATTGGTGACGGTTTCAGAATGCAGTCCGCCTCTTACCTAAAATCAACAGGGAAAGACTTCAAATCACCCACGACTTTGGTCAGGGAATCGGTTGAAAAAGGAGGGAGCTGTGTCTTGATGAAGTTAAGTCATCCATAAATTTGTTATGCATCCATATACAGTGATACCTCATCTTACAAACATAATTGGCCTTACACACACAGAAAGTGTATGTAAGGCAAAACGTTTGTCTGCCAAACATTTATTTCCCATAACCATTAAAAATGAGAATAATTCATTCCCAGGTCCCCATAAAACATTATTTACTACTAAATAAGCCTTAAAACTACACAAAATATACCTTTTTTACGTATGATAAATGCGCTGTTATATTGTACCGTTATTAAAGTAATAACTCTCTTGCTGGGGTCGGCAACCCGCGACGCTAGAGCCGCATGCGGCTCTTTAGCCCGCCCTAGTGGCTCCCTGGAGCTTTTTCCAAAATTTTTGAAAATGGAAAAAGATGGGGGAGGGAAATATATTTTTTGTTTTAATATGGTTTCTGTAGGAGGACAAACATGACACAAACGTTCTTAACGTTTTCCAATTCTGTAAAAATGTGTAGAATAAATATTACATTTCAACATTTCTGTCAACGAAGATTTGCGTCGTAGCCTGCGACAGACGTTTCTATCAGCAGGGCGGGATGCCAGGCAGGTGGCCGTTGTAAACAAACCGGCGGCTGTGTGATGGGCCATGGATCCCAAAGGGAAAAAGAGAAAAATAACTGAGGAGGACAGAGGATTCAACAGTTCTTGGACCGAATCATTTGCATTCATTGCCAATGCGGAAGGATTGCCTGAATGTTTGTTCTGTAGCGAGAAGTTGTCAAATAACAAAAAGAGGAATGTGAAAGACATTTCCAGGGAAGGCATGCTACATTAGCAGCCGAGTGCTAGCTAGCGTTTGAACAATAATTTCCTCAGTCCGGCTGAAGGCAGGCTGCTGACACTCCAGTTTGCTTCCACGAGCAGATTTTCTCAAATATGAATTACATCAAATCAAAATATCGCACCCGCCTGCGTCAAGATTAAAGTTACATTTTACATGCTCGATGTTGAGAAGCTGACCAGTGATGTCCGAAAACAAGTCACATTAAACGGGTAAGAACACAATCCTGTCATAGGCACATATTTAGTAACAAAGAGGCTGTTTTTATAAAGTGATTTCTGATTTTCGTCAGTATATATTTGGAATGACACTCAGGGATATTGTATTTTGTCGCTCAATTCCCAGGATAGCTGCGTTGGTTGCGTGTCAAAAGAGAAGAGGATGCTGCTGCGTTTTACCCTTGCACTGACTTGCTTGGCATTTGCACAGAAATCAAACTTAAACTGTATTCATTTGATTTCATATACTTTACCTTTTCAAAAGGCTGCTGTTTTATTTTTATAAATGCAGGCTGCGTTTTATTGCACTCTGTTTGTTGGCCAGATAAGGGGCACGTTATGCACGTTCGATTTTGTTGTCAAAATAAAAATGACATCAAAAATCGGATTTCTTTATTGCATTTCTTTAATTTCATCAAAGCAATGAAACATAATTCATTAATATTGTAATGAAGTTAAACTCGAGGTGGCATCGTACAACAGAGTAGTCACGTGGTGCGTCGTTCTCTACACTACAGGATGCGCTGCAGGGAAAAACATTTAATCATGAAGGCTCATTATGTATTTGTAGCCAACTTAGTCATTTTGGTAGTAGGCTAATATAGCTAATATAGATACATACATCATGTGTTGCCTTCATTATAAGGCTTATATAAGGTTTGTAGTTTTTTGAGGCTCCAGACATATTTGTTTTTTGTTTTTTTGGTCCAATATGGTTCTTTCAACATTTTGGGTTGTCGACCCCTGCTCTGGTATATGATAAAGTCGTTTTATTTACCTTTGTGATGGTAGTTGTCAATGAATGACGGACATCTAGGTTGCCTCTTGATGATATCCGAGTGAAGTTGCCGTGCTTTCTCGGCGATAATACCCTCACTCACAATGTCCCCCACTAAGACTGGCTAAGACTTCTGAGCGCTAAAAACAGAAGTCTTTAGGAAGGCTACGTACACTGACCAATACTTACTTTTCGATTCTAACCACCCTTTACAACATAAACTAGGAATTATTAGAACCCTTCAGCATAGGGCTAAACTAATACCAACAAGCGTTGAAGGTAGAGAAAAGGAGTCAAAACGTATCAGGAGAGCACTCACAAACTGTGGGTACCCTCAGTGGTCATTTAACAAATGTCAGAAAGAAAGAATAGGGAATGAAACCAAAAATTCTGAAGATACAAAAAGGAGAGGAGTAGCAGTACCTTACATTGCAGGAGTTTCTGAAAAATTACAGAGTCCTTTGGCAACACAAAATTCCTACTTATTTCAAACCGATAAACACTTTAATGCTAAAATGTATGCATCCAAAAGATAGGCTGCCAAATGAAAAACAAAGTAATGTAGTTTGTTCAATACATTGTAAGAATGAAAATTGTAAAGAACAGTACATTGGGGTGACTAAACAAATTCTCTAAAAAAGACTTCATCAACATCGCACAGATAATACTAGTGGGCCTCAATCGGCAGTACATATGCACCTAAAAGCTAGCAACCACTCATTTAACGGCAATGAGGTTTAAATCTTAGCGAAAGAACATAGATGGTTTGAAAGGGGAGTAAAAAAAGCGATTTTCATAAAACAACTAAATCCTTCATTAAACCGGTCTGGTGGGGTGAGGTTCAATTTGGATCGTTCATACAATAGCCTGCTTAGGCAACATAGGATTAGTAATACTGATGAGGTGATACCGGTGGAAGTGGGGCAATCAGGCCAGTCGTTAGTCAGGACAATAGGAACAATCAGTGGAGCTGCAGGGAGTAGTCCTCTGCTCCCCCCAACCTGAGAGCAGGGACCTATCATAGGAGAGTCCGGCACCGCCATGTCTGGGCAGTAGGGATATATATATATATATATATATATATATATATATATATATATATATATATATAGGGCCTAAACTACCAGTAAGACTAGTTTGCTGACGAAGTTTCTTGGATAAGAAGCGAAACGTCCAACACCTTCAAAGAAGTACAGATGACGACTGAAGAAACCTTTTCATCGATCACAAAGGTAAATAAAACTACTTTATTATACTGTAACGTTTATTTCTTTACTTATAATACCATGGCACATTTATTATACATAAAATAAGGTATATTTTGTGTAGCTTTAAGGCTTAGAAAATTAGAAAGTAGAAAATTATGTTTTATGGGGACCTTGGAATGGATTATTCTCATTTAAATGGTTTCTTATGGGAAATTAATTTTTGGGATACACACTTTTTGCCTTACACACTCTGTCTGGGAACCAATTAAGTTTGTAAGCCAAGGTATCACTGTACTAATATTCCTTAGTAATATTGAGGCTATTTTTATATTTGGAGAGTTTTTTTATTTTTTTTAATAATAATATCAAGTGTCCATAATGTATTTTATGTCGGTACAGGGGTTGATGCCCAGCTGCTTGTGTCCACATCTGAAGGAGTTATTGAGGTGGGCCTTGGTGGTGCGGCATCCAGGACGTTAGCAGTACATGTTCCCGAACCGGGGCCCGTAGCAGCCTTGGAAATTAAAAACATACTGTACATGGCTCAGCAAGGACACGGGACAATTTACAGGTAAGATAAAGGAGAGTCCGCCTGTACAACGGTCCTAAATATTAACGGATGGTTGTAGCTGAAGTCGGAGCCAATTGTTATCACATCTGGGAGTTCTCTTAATTTGTTTTCGAGTGTCGATCCTGAGTCGCCATAGATGAAACAAAATCTACAAGGACAGCCGTACTTGGAATTTTTATACAACACTTTGTTCTATGTGGTTAATTTGTGCAAGGTGGCTGATTGCAGTTTTCTGAAGTTTTATCCTCCTCACACTCTAAACATCTTTACAGGTATGCACATTTATATACAACAACAAAAAAACAAAAACAAATTTATCGTATTTTCCGGTGTATAATACGCAGAATGGTGCATTTTCTAACTTTTTCCATATATAAGGCGCCACGGGACTGTAAAGTGCACCTTCAATGAATGAAAAAAAAGTTTTCCAAATATAAGGCACACCTCATTATAAGGTGCTACTTCGTCTACAGAGGGAAATGGAGTCGTTGGCTGCTGACAGTAGTTGATGAGACCTGTTGTGCCTCAATATGACTTCACATATAAGGCGCAAAGAGGAATAAGGCACAGGGTCATCTTTTGAAGAAAATCAAGGCTTTTGGGTGCGCCTTATACACCGGAAAATAAGGTTAAAAAGTCTGATGCATTTGAAAAATCAATGACATCAAAATCACAATAATCCACTTGTAGTATTTTCTATGTACAGTTCATTGGTGGTTGCTTTAAGGTGCTGAATGCCAGATCAAAGCCAATTGGTTGCCGACCATGTCATTGATAGTTTGTCACTGCTCAAATAAAAATCATGGGAGGAATGCTGTGCCAACAATCTAAATTTGCCAGCTAGCACGGCAAATTTACGTTGAGCATACATAGTAAAACACAAGAAAGAGCATGGATATGATCGGAGTAGCCGTCGTTCACTGTGGCGCTTCAACTGTGCAAGTCTTGACCTTCACAGAAAACGTGATCGAAAGTGTGATTTCATTTGATTGTTTAATTTAGCTACCATACAAATGTAACTCGCAGCTATAATCCAAATTAACCCATACCTCCATAAATAATGATAAATCTATAAATTTATAAGATGTCCATTGTAGTAGCTGCTGTCCCTGAAAGAGGTATTTATTTATCTATCTATTTATTTGTTTGTTTGTTTATGTATATTTTACGGTAATGTTATTTATTTAAGGATTAGGGGGAAACTATTCAAAGGTACCCGACCCCAATTTGGAAAAATGACTGAGACGTCTTCCTAGAAAGGATTATATTATATTTGATTTGAATTTTAGGGGTCACCTAAGTGGAGAAGCCCAGGATGCTACATTGGCACTGAATGTTCCCAGTGCTGTCTCAGGCCTGGCCCTGGATTGGATCCATCGTCTTCTGTTCTGGACCTCTTTGGAGAGTGATTCCATCCATGTCAGTTGGCTTGATGGCTCTCAGCAACGCCAACTCATCAAAGGACTGTACAAGCCTTGTGCGCTTACGGCGGACCCTCTGCAGGGGTAAGAAAATTAGTTGTTAAAATTTTTGGATTTTATGGGTTAATAAAAAAAAAACTAATTAGTTTTTTATTTTTTCCCTCCGTCTGTTAACTCATTCACTGCCATTCACGAATGTATTCGGGATTTAAAATATGGCGTAGAGCACCATTCCCGAATTTCTTTCTTTTTTTTTTTATGGGTGCCGATAAAGCGCTGGCCATGGCCTCTGGCAATGTTTTTTCCCTTCCACAAGGGGGCAACACTTCCCATTTTTCCATGTTTGTGCGTTGTTCCAGCTTCAGATGTTGTTAAAGCGTTATATAAAATAATATGTAAGTACAGGTAACATCCGATTTACGACCAAGTTCCGTTCCGACCAAATGGTCGAAGTCAAAATGGTCACAAGTCGAAATCCATTCAAAATGTTGAATAGAGACTCGGAGGTTGACTCGCAAACTCCCCCCTCTGGTGCCATCACACGGTCAATTGCTGTGCGAGAGTGAGATGCTGGCTGGCCAAAATTGTTGTACACGTTGCCGGCCTGCTTGCGCGTTGCGGTGGCAATTAAATTTTTTAATATGGGGTCTGAAGGTCGTGGTCGTTAGTACGGGTGGTCATAAGTCAAGCCGGTCGTAAGTCGGATGTTACCTATATTGCATTGTATTTTTGACATCTGCCCTCATTTCGAGCTCATATAACTCCAGACCTATATAATTTAGGAAGTAACTCTTTTTTTCTGATGAAAGAAGCGAGTCTAAGGTTTCCAATGCTGCATTGAATGTTTATGTAGTCCTAAAACTCAATCTTCTGTGGGTCCTGGAATTCGAGTGACAATGATAAAAACCCTTGCACTGCAGCGGACATATTTTTGCACATCTGTCAGTGAATGAGTTAATACTATGTACAGTGGATTTAAATGTACGCAGCCCTGCTGAAATGTCAATAATTTGTGATAATAAAACATTGACGACTAGAAATCATCGTCAAACCTTTTTCACGATTTATGTGACGTTTCACCGTTTATAATTAGGGGTGTGGCTGTGTTCAGAATCGAGTCATCACATTTAATTCCATTCACATACCAGCCACAATTTTGAGTGCGTCTGATTCACTCCAAATAAACTTCAGAGCATCTCGTGAGTTTTTCCCCTGACATTTTCTGTTTTGTTGCTTTTGTGTGCAAGCTTCAACAGCATCAGAAGGATCTCACTCTTCCAAGGTGTCCGTTAGAAGAAGCGTGCAAAATAATTTCAAGAATTGAATTTACATGGAAGCGCAGTGATGACAGTTATCAAGTGTAAAACTATGGCATAGCGGTGGCTTTCTGAAGAAATGGCGTCCCTCCAAAATTGATGAAAATATGAGAAGAAAACTCCTCTGGGATGCTGTTAGTTGGCCGACACATAGATTTCTGGCATGTGTTGTTGGTTTTCCTGTGACAACAATCTCTATCTTAACCGTGAAGGAAGCCTTATCTTGAAAGACTCATGTTCCTTTCTTGAAAAGATTTCTGTTGCTCTGCACAGTTTATATGTTAATGGGGTTGGGGGTTGAAATCATTTACACAGTAGTTTTTTTTAACACATTTTGTTCAAATCTTCCTCTCTGTAAACAATCCTGATCATGTCTGTGTTGGCTCTCAGTCGTACATCGCGGTCCATCGCGGAAAAGGTTTCTTCAGCCGTCATCTGTACTTTTTTGAAGGTGTCGGACCTTTCGCTTCTCATCCGAAGATCATCCATAAATAATGATAGATTTTCTCATTTCAGGAAATCCGATTGGCTAAGAAAGTGAAATCAAAGCCAGGGATAGAACAATAGAAGTAATCAGATTGGCTTCAGAGAATGCTCCACTGCTCCCCCAACCCTTAGAGCAGGGACGAATCAGAGCAGGGCTTTGGCACAGGAACCTATCAGAGCAGAGGTCTGGCACGGCCACCATTAGGGATATAGGGCCAGGGTTACCAGCACAGCTTTAGTTCACTGACGAAGCTCTTCGAATTAAGAGCGAAACGTGGGACACCTTCAAAAAAGTACAGATGACGGCTGAAGAAACGTTCCTCAATCCTGATCATGCTGTTTGCATTTTGACATCATGAGAAATAATCCCCTTTTGTCCCCTTCATCATAATTAATGCTAACCACTCGTGTTTTTCAGACTGCTCTTCTGGAGCCAATGTGGAAGCCCACCCAAAATTCTCAGGGTGAACTTGGATGGTGAGGACAGAATGACTTTGGTGACCTCTCTCCTATACCACCCGGTTGCTCTTACTCTAGGTAAGTTGATAAACATATAGAAGCTACTGTCATCAAGTGAGGGCCAATTGGGCAACGCAATATTGGGTCATTATTCCTTTAGCCCCTTTCTGGGAAAACTGGCTTTGTATCCCCTTATAATAGATATACATTATATTAGGATGTTAACAATTCTCAGTTTTAGCTTGCAACTATCAGAGTGGCAGTAATTGAATTATACAGTAAAGTCTCGTTATATCGATATTCTCGGGAGTCCGAAAAAATATCGATATAACCGGGACTATCGATATATCCGACCCTGCGCGCATGTAATTTTCTCCTTGCGTTCATAGAAATAGTATCGTAATAAGCGGTACTATCGATATACCCGATATCGATATAACGAGACTTTACTGTATTATGAATTCTAATGGGTAGGACTAATTTTGTAGTTTGTGCACTGCATCGTAAAAGAAGCAATTTTGGAAATGTGTAACACTTCATGAAAGGTCCTGTATTTCACTTGCGTGTCCTTGAAGTTCCTCAATTGTTTCCACATGATTTGGTCCTCCCCTAGATATGCCTCGCCAGTTGCTGTACTGGCTTGATAGCGGCATGAGAAGCATTTCCCGAGTGAAACTAGATGGGAGTCACCGCAAAACAGTGGTTGAGTCCAATGGCTATCTGGATCAGCCTTTTGGTCTGGCGGTGTTTGAGGTAAATAAATAATGCTGGAATCATCCATGGAAAGGTAGAAAACAGACAAAAAAGAAAAGATTAGTTGTTTGGATGTAACACAGGCTATCCCGGTGCACTCATGTTTATTGGTCATATCTTATGGCCTCTTCTTTAGGGTTTTGTGTACTGGAGTGACCAAGACACGCACTCCGTCTGCAGAGCCAACAAGCACACCGGCAGTGACTTCCAACGACTTCTGACAAACGTCACCTCCCCATCCGGCATTTCCATCATTCATCCTGCTCTTCAACCTCACAGTATGAGTGATGACTAAAAGCTGTCCTGATGCTGAACGACCTACAGCTGGCACGACTTTCAAAAACAAACCATGTGTTCCACTTGTCCGTAGGCAGAGCTGCATGCGGCAGCCCCAGGAGGGTGTGTGCCCACGGATGCGTTGTTGATCTCTTTTCAGGGCTTCCAAGCTTCCATTGTGTCCGAGTGGACCGCAATGGATCACAAGGCATTCCTGCTATTTCCCGCACCGTTCCAGCCTCACGTTTGTCTGATCCTGTATTCGCTGGAATCCTCTCGCTCATTGGTAAACAAGGCGTATTTATCTTTGGCTTAAATTGTACTCTAGGTAGGACAAAACTTGAAGATTCAGAAGAACAGGAAGGATGCTGACGCGCGTTAGTGTTTCATGTTGACGACAGACCGCAGCAAAGATGACCCGCCCGCCCCCAGAAACACCTCGCGCATCATTTGACAGAAAGCCAGTGGATCTAAGTGACAAACATTAGCGTAGCTTGAAATATTCGCTAATGCAACATGAGGGGTTTCCTGGCTGGTCCACCAATACTGTGCTCCACTACAGCAGTACATTTCTCCTAACAAGTTGGTGTACTATTTTAAAAAGTTATTTTAAGGCAACATATTTTTTACACATTTTCAGCCGTTTACTGCTTCACGATGAGCTTCCCAACATCACTCTAATAATTGGAGATCGATTTAAAGCGAGGCCCAATGCTGTCGCTGTTCGATTGATCTGCTCAGAGTTTGACAGTGTGACAACACTGTTGCTTTGAGAGCCAAGCTGAGTCCGAAACATTCACCAGGCAAATGTAATGGAGCATTCATGTAGCTGTCGCACAACTGATTACATAGCTCTCTGACTAATGTGTGTGCATGTGTTTATCAGTCTTCCTCGGTGTGTTGCTGGTGGGCACGATTCTGTGGTGGTGGAGAGGGGAGTTTCGGCCCGCCAGGAATCCGACAATGCAAAGCTTCTCCCTGGAAGAGTCCCAGGACCTGCTCATCCAGGATCCTCGCGCATGTTTCAGCAAGGCAAGACTCATGCAGACGCAGTTGGGATAGAAACGCATTTCACATAAGCTCACGAGACATTTGAAAGTATGACACAAAAGTGTTGATTGACACCATGTCACGACAGGGGTACTTTGACCTACGAGTTTAATTTGATTTGTAAGCAAGCTCATGACTCAATTTACTCTGGAGACCAGCGCTCCCCTTTCAAATGAATTGAAATGCTGCCGATTTGTTACGGAGCCCTTAAAAAAAGTATGTATAGATGATGTATCTATGTATTTGAAGCTCACACATGATCAAAAGTTTTGCACGCAACACAAAGCTAAAAGTTGATAAAGCACTCGCGCGTAACTCAAACAATGTGCAACCTAAGGTGATCATAAGTCAAAGTAACATTGTATTTTGGTGTGACCAACTAGTTTGATAGCAGCAAAAACGCTACATTACATTGTTATTGCTGGCTGTAGCTTTGACCTTATGATCCGATGCACCCTTTATATGACTCAATATTCAGATTTCTTGGATGTAGTATTTTGTTCTGTAAACCCCTTGAAGGGAAAAGCCCGAAGGAAATGAAGAAAGCCCTTTGTTACAGCTGCAGTTGTTGTGAAAGTGATATGGCACGAATGGCTGCCGCTGCTCACCCTCACAAAAAAAAAATCCCATGACTCTAAAGTGTCCTTGAGTTTTGAAAGGCGCTTAGAAATTAAATGTATTGTTATTATTCTCTTTGCCATTGGGGGGATGCAGAAGCAACTGCATCCACTGGTGCATTATAATGCGGTGCGCCATATACTATATGCAAACTGTTTTACAATAGGCCATTAACTGACGCTGCACATTATACTGCAGAAAATACGATAGTACCTCTCATGACAGGTCAAAACTGAGTATTGTTGTATTTGTGAAGGCCCGATTTTCCAAGAATCTGTTGTAAATATAACCATAGAATAGCCAGAAGTATTCATTGCCATTCAGCAATCCTTGATGCAGCACTGTGTTCCAAATAGCCAGGACAGAAATTAGGAGAAAGGCTTTTGTGTACTCTACACACTCAACAATAGTTAAAAAAAAAGCTCAACGGACGTCTCAAAAGTGTTTTTAAATTGAAGTGTGACATTGATAGACGTGAAAATGGCTTCCATAGCTTGTCAATGTTTTGGCATGGTTGTTTGAGCAAGTTATACTTACTCTGACTTAAACGGTCCGGTGGGATACTTTGTAACTTTATCTTTGTAACTTTGTATTTTTGCTCCTGCCTGCCATGGCTAAGTCTGCCCCATTGTACTGTATAAAATGCAGTGACGTGCGGTGAGGTTCATGGCTGGTGAGGCACTGGCGTCATCGATGACGTCACCGCTCGTCTCTACTTGGACGGTAAATGTGAAAATTCAGCGATTTTGAAAAAAATCCTAAAACGGTGAAGTTAAATGGACAAGAACTTTAAAGTACAAATCACTAAATACATCTAACTGTTTAATTTATTTTTTTCATTTGATATTTCCATGACAGCTTTCCATGATCACAGGTGAGGAACTGCCTTACCTGCCTCCACTGACTGCACGTCACTGATAAAATGCATATCAATCATGCGGGCCGCACTAACATTAATCATTCATATCAAGGCGGGACGCAAAATATTCTTTCAAAAATATTTTGAGACCCCTGCCTTAGAGGGAACTGATAATGACTAAACAAAACATGGGTGAATGAAAAGTCATCAGCCCACGTTTGGGCTGAACAGAAGGGGTGTTTTGGTGGTTCTAAGTTGACTCTCGACATAATTTGAAAGAGACAGATACGGTTGATAACTTCACTACTGTCCAGCCTTCCAACATATTTTGGTAACCTATCCGTTAGCTTTTTCTTACCTCTGTATAACATTAAATTCTTAATCGGGAAAAAAATACAGACGCTCACTACCTTTACGAGCGAGATACGTTCCGAGCGGTCGTTCGTAAGGTGAATTTGTTCGTAAGTTGCTTCAATGCTATATTTTGTATGGAATGTATGTTTAAGTCAAACACTGAACGGGAAAGTATTAAACAGCCACTATAACAGTCGTAAAATAAATTTACACCTACTGTAGTACGACGAAACATATCCTTGGTTCTTCAGTAAGCCATTACTGAAGCTGCTGGCACGTAATTACTGAATTAGCAGCCATTACTTTTTTATTATGCATCGCCATTGGCCCCCCTCCAGGAAGCCTCAACTGGGAAGAGGGATTTTCTCCCCGCCCACACACTCTATGCAGCCAATCGTAAGCAAGCTCGGAGCCTCCTCAGGGCATCAACTGGGAAGAGGGATTTCCTCCCCGCCCACACACTCTACGCAGCCAATCGTAAGCAAGCTCGGTGGATCGGGGTCTGAACTTGCTGGCAACACTTCAGTATAGCCGATTGATTGGTCAGCCTTGGTGTCCGTCGTGTAAACATCCAGCCCTTGAAACCTCTATTTTCTCTGTGTGTGTGCTTGAAGCACTGTACGCAGCCAATCGCAACCGAGCTCGGCCGGTAAAGGCCGTGCGATACAAAATCTAATTTACAGAATCTCAGTCTGAACATTTTTCGACATAATGTACCTTCAAAAATGTTTGTATGTACCGTACCGTCGTAACTCGAATGTTTGTAAGTTGGAAAGCATCTGTAGTTGACCCTGAAATCAAGTTACCTTTTTTAGAATTAGGATTTGCGGTGGGGAAATGCAAACAAAGTCAATGTCAACCATCAGCCAGAAATAAATCTAAATTCACATTTCCACTATATTCTCTGTTGTAAAATAAGTCGGGTGCTTTCTTTAACAAATGCAGCCTGTTTCTCCCGCTTAAAAGGTTTAAAGTGTTTCACTATGCTAACTAAGCCTTGCACTCACTTTCGCCAGGAAACTCTTAAGCTGAACTTGGACTGTGAATGAAGACGCTGGCGATGACGCAGATGGCCGGACGCCTTCACTCCACATTGTTACAATTGTTACAACCCCCTGGCGAGCTACTGGGACTAGCAACCAATCACTCAAATGCAGCCCAGTACTTGTTGCGATTCCCAAAAGAGCTACCTCTCAGTTTCGGTCTTTTTTTGATGAGCCAAAAGGTTAATAATAGCTCATGGCCTTTTTTTTATTTTCACCTCCCGTGACTTGAAATGGTGAGGGTGGTCAACTTTTTCCACTCCTTGCGCAAGTGCTATGCGCAGTGTCCTCATACTTAGAATAGTAGTAGTAATGACCTCAAGACCTCGTCTTCTTTCAGACCTTCATAATAATAATAATAACAATAATACATTTAATCTACAAGCGCCTTTCTGAACACCCAAGGACACTTTACAATAAAAACAACAATACATAAAACAATAAGACCATAAATAAAATGATAAATAATAAAATAGCAGATTAAACTAGACCATGAAAGCAAGTTTAAACAGGTGGGTTTTGAGGTGGGATTTGAAAGTAGGAAGGGAGTCAATATTACGGATGTTGGGTGGAAGTGAGTTCCAGAGTTTGGGAGCAGAGAGGCTGAAAGCTCAGCACCCCATATCATGGTGAGACGGGCTGAGGGCATATAGAGGTGGAGGGAGGATGACCAGCAGTGTTTTAGCTGTCGCTCTGACAAAAACAGCTTGAGTTGGTTTGATAGTTGAAAATGTTAATTTCTGACACTACGAATTCTAGTTCTCACAATATTTGTTTCAATTGTTGCTTTATTTTTGACTATGTAGTGGCAGTTGCAAAACTCGAGCTTGAACTTTGTTGAAAAACTGGAGATGTTTTTATTTTCTTTAATTATTTTTAATAAGTTGTGCAAAATGAGTGCCTTCACTCCAAAATATAGACAATGTCTTTAAACGTTACATTTTCCCCCCCATATTTCCCTTGGCAAAATAGAATAGGACACCTATGTCGAGAAGTTCTAATATGCATCTTCTGACTCCTGAGTTGTCAAAGTCAGCTTTATTGTCAAATATGCTAATATGTATGACATACAGCACAGATGAAATTACTGTCCTCTCGGACCCGGCATGCAAGGCACTTATAATGACTTTAACAAACATAATAAACATGAAAACGCCAATTTGCCGGGAGAGGGGAGCCGCTGCATGTTCATGCGCAACCATCTTGGGGAAAAAAAATACAATAAATAAAATAACAAATATGACAACACAAAGACAAAGAGTCATTCATTCTTCAGGACTTGCTGTACCCTCTTTGTGATGACATGAAGCAGTTGTGATTGTATTTTTCAGTTTATTTGCTCTTAGTGTTGCTTTGTTTCTCGGTATGACCTTTCTTGTTTGAAAGTTGTGTGTTCATTTGTTTTAATTGCATAGAACACAAAAATATCGGTCTGTGCAATAAAAGAAAAAAGTTGATTGGATCAACAACAGCATGGTACTAACTGCTGTGAAAAAAATAAACTGGAGGCTTTTATTTAATATGTCCTGTTGCACTTTTGTATGTACTGTATTTGCCGCATAAATGAAAGAAAGAAATCAATTGAAGGGTATTTTCTTTCGGTATTCCTGTCTCTTCACTCCTTTGTATAAATAGCGCCCGAGCATCACACGACTTCCTGTACCTCATGAAACGAGGCCTCCTGATTCAGATCACAATCTATAATTGCAATACAGTGAGACCTCAACTTACGAACTTAATTGGTTCCCAGACAGAGTGTGTAAGGCGAAAAGTGTGTAACTCAAAAAAATAAATCCCATAGGAAACCATTAAAATGGGAATAATCCGTTCCCGGGTTTCCATAAAATATAATTTTCAACTGAATAAGCCTTAAAATTACACACAACATACCTTATTCTATGTATAATAAATGTGCTATTGTATTGTAATGAAAGAAATACACTGCATTGTATCATAAAGTCACTTGTCATTGGAGGTCGAAGGTCAAAGGGAATTGCTGTTTGGAAAGAGAGGCGCATTACATGACGACTGTAATTAAAGAAATAAACTGTGCTGTAAAATAAAGTTGTATTTACCTTTTTGATGGTCGTTGATGGCTTATGGAAGGAGAGTCACCTTCCATAAGGACTGTTGGTAACTTAACCTCTGGTGCTGTTCGGTCGTGTGCTTCCGCCGAAGATCACTCCGCCAGCCGTGGTGGGTGTGTATTATGAAAATAGTGCTTATTATAAGGTTTAATTTTCATAAATTTGACGTTTGTAAGACAAAAAGTTTGTAAGTTGAGGTCTCACTGTATTTGCAAAATTTTTGTTTTTGCTGCTGTGAAATGTGAATTTATCCACTGTAAGACAAATAAAGGCTCATCTAATTTAAGATACCCACACGTTAGTTGTGTCTACATTTCTGTTGTTTGTTTATCTGGGCCCTTTCCCTCTTGGTGTGTCACAGGGTTCCGTTTTGGGATCACTCCGAATGCTATATTCCTCATGTTAAATTATTATTTAACATGCCGTCCACTTTGGAATTGTCTGCTAGTCAGGCAGCATCACCACCCGAGACAGGAAAAGACTGGAGCGCCTTGTCAAGAGGGCCAGTTCTGTCCTGGGCTGCTCGCTGGACACTCTGGAGGAGGTGGGCAACAGACGGACTCTAGCTAAACTAAAAGCTATGGTGGACAGCCCCTCCCACCACCTCCTGCCCACCCTGACAGCACTGGGTCGCTCCTTCAGCCAGAGACTATTACACCCGCGCTGCAAGAAGGAGAGGTACCACCGCTCGTTCCTACCGACTGCTGTCAGGCTTTGCAATTCTCAATGATCACATGTGAAAAAAACACTGGACACTTGTAGATATGGGTTGATGCAATATATCAATATGCCTTTCTTGATACTTGCACTATGTACAGTCTTTATGAAACAGTTTTGCACATTTACAGTATACTGTTGACATTTGTATTTTGCTATGCTTAGAATATCTTGTTTCTATCCTTTCACACACCCCCACCACATCCGCTTTCAAATTGCTGCTGTGGACTGCAAATTTCCCCATTGTCGGACGAATAAAGGTTTTCTGATTCTGATGACAACTCTGTGCTAAAATTAATATTGCAAACTTAAAGTGCACATCTTAACATTAAAATATTGTTTTTATTAACACTAAGAAGCAGCCTTTTTTTCCTCATCAGTTCCAAAATTCTGTCCATGTTACAAGTAATCAAGCTTTTATCAGTACCGTTTAGTAAAAAGTTACACAGACTGTATAATAAATGATTATTGGAAATAGACTGTTTATATCATAAACTCTAAAGTGAGCCCGTGAGCTCTTATTTTTGTGAACATTTTATGTCTTCATTGGACAACACTGAAGAAAAAAAGGTAGAGTCGGTGTGAAATACTGTAGTTCCTTGTAGATTTTATTGTATAATATTTTGGTTCTGCACAAAAACGGGAACGTCTGATGTGGAAGAGGAAACACAGGCCCCTAACTGACTGAGTTTATGTCAGAGATATGACAGACAGACACCGTGGATAGAGACTCAGAACCAGAAAGATTGTCCCCACTGCCGGCAGGAGACGCAGTCATCAGATGACATATGTGACAGGTTGTAAATTATCGTATTTCCTATTTTGGTTACATTCGCGTAGTTCTATTGGTTTACAAATGATATATATCGAAAATGTTTATTTAAACATGGAACGCCTGCTTCGGTTCATGTTTCGTGTCGGACCGATTTAGATCGTTGGACCGGAAATTGTTGTGCGCGTACGTTTGCATTAGATCGGGGCATTCGAAGTAAACCACTGTTGAGTCAAGACGTATCACATTGCTTGTCTTGTGGTTTTTTCCTGGATCCCACAACACCGTATCTCCCTTACTATAGTGGAGAGCGCAACATTTTGGAGGCACCGCTGGGATATTTGCGTTCGAGTGTTGTCTACTCGCCGTGGGTAGAAGCTCGCGCCGAATATCCCCAATCAACCCAGTCGGAGTGGCGTCGCCGTTTACTGGTTTGTTTCTACATGTGCTCTAGTTGCATCTCTGTGCGTACAGCCACCACTAGAGGGCACTGGAAGACTTTGAAGTGAATCCGGCCAGCTGAACTGCGTCTACCCTCTCGAAAATGGCGTTGGAGGAATTACAGTTGGACATCAAAGGCAAGTTATTTGGACTGAATTTTCGACAGTTGTCAGAGTTATGTGCTGAAATCCAAATATCTGGACTGGAAAGAGAGCAACTTACAGGAAAGACTCGAGGCCAACTAATTAATATTGTGTCAACCTACATTGAAAGAGCTGAATTAGAGCTAGAAGATGGAGGAATGTCAGATTTGCTACGTGTAAAGGACTTGATTGAAAGTATAAAAGATTTTGAACCAGGAATAGCCAAACCAAGTGAAAAAGGTCGGGATGCAGTGCGAAAGAGAAGCATAGTGCCCCCAGACACTGCCCCCTGGCGCAAAGATTTCAAAATATCTGGACAAATAGGTGAACTCGGACAAAAAGATAAACTCACATTTCCTAATTTGGTCAGACAGATAGAAAGTGGGCTCAGTAAAGGCTACCAGGGGGATGAGATCATCGATGCAGTGGTTCGTGCCATAACACCAGGTCTGCAGTTGAGAAGCTACCTCGAAGGGAAAGAAAATCTTACCCTAACTTCTTTACGAAGGATTCTCCGATCTCACTATCAAGAGAGAGGAGCCACTGAGTTGTACAAGCAGCTCTCATCGGAAGTGCAGACTAATAAAGAGTCCCCACAGAAATTTCTACTGCGTGCAATGGATCTTCGTCAAAGGATTCTTTTTGCATCTCAAGAAGCTGAATCAGAGGTGAAGTATGATCCCACGTTGGTCCAGAGTTTATTCCTGCACACAGTTCTGACGGGGTTACAGAGTGACAATGTAAAGAGTGACATGCAACCTTTCCTCCTGCTAACCACCACATCAGATGAAGTACTGTTAGAAAAATTAAACATGGCATGTGCAAATGAAAAAGAGCGACAGGAAAAAAAGAAAAATGCTGCTGCACGGGTGACAACGCTGAACACTGTCCAGGTAGATGACACACCAGTCCCGATTGGGAAGAAGACAGTCTTAAAGCAGAATACTGTTACTGTGCCGAATGAACTCCTTTCAGAGATCAAAGAGATGAGGTCAGAGATGATGCTGTTAAAAGAGCTGCGTGCAGAAGTGTCCCAGATCAAAGAGACTATTCAGAAACCAACAGCCACTTCTCAGCCCACCAGCGGAGGACCTGAACGCCTGCCTGACCACTACCCTGAACAGGTCGCCTTCACTCCACCTTCACAATATCAGGTAGATCCACCAGCCAGGCACTACTACACCCAGCACTCCCCATCAGCTCTTCAGCAGTACCACCCAGCACCAGGGCCCAGGCCGATGAGGGGGGCAGCACAGTTCCAGCAGCGGTTCGCCCCTCCGCAGTACTACATGCCCCGTCGCCCTCAGCCCAGGTGTTATTCTTGTATTCAGACAGGTGAAGAATATTGTCAGCACTGTTTTAAATGTGGAAGTAGTGAACATTTCAGAGCAGGCTGCAAAGCACAGAACTCAGCTAGGAACCATGCTTTAAACTAGAAAGGGTTACTCCAGTGGGACATGGTGTGACCACAGAGACAGATAGGTCCCAGTGTTACAGTGGTGCTATGAAAATGGAATGTAAGCCCCACACACGTGGCCCCGTTCAGAAGAGACATAAGCAGTCATTTGTCGAGCGTACAGATAAGAAACAGTGTGGCAAATTACCTTCGGTCAGGGAGTTAGTGGGAAAGAAATGTCTTATTCGGTGCTTTTTGGGTAACAAAAGGGTTGAAGCACTCTGGGACTCGGGGTCCCAGGTGTGTGCTGTAGATGAGTTATGGAAACAAACAAACTTACCTGACGTGTCATTGAAAAATGTGAATGAACTTATTGACCCTGATAACACTCTCAATATTGTGGCAGCTTTATTGCGCTTAAGGTGGGGAAAAGCTAGTCTAACCGATTTCAAGAGCTTTTCTGTATCCCCTGTTTGTGACTCATTAGAGAGGCTATCTAACACAAGACGCTCAATGACATTAAACCCTATGATAGGACACTGTTGCTGGTCACCTTTTAGTACTAATACTGGTACAAGTAGCCCTGGATCATTAGCACCAAGTTTAAATGGTATCTCAAGCCATCCTACATAAGGCATATCTGTTCCATTAGCTGCCACAATATTTCTCACCTTTTTACTTACTTTATGGACGTTCACCACGTTTGCCAGTTGATATGTTGTTTAGTTTGAATCCAGACTCGAACCAGGGTGAAACCAACCAGAAGGACTATGTGAAGAAGTGGAAACAGGGCATGGAGGAAGCGTATGCGATCACGCAAGAAAATAACAACAAAGCTGCTGCCAGGAGTAAGAGACTATATGACAGTAAACTAAAGTATTCTACCCTGTTGCCCGGTGATCGTGTTCTGGTTCGAAACTTAACCCCACGTGGAGGTTCAGGCAAACTGAGAAACCACTGGGAGGATGTTGTTCATACAGTGGTTCGTCAAGTCAGCCAAGACATTCCAGTTTATGAGCTGAAACCTGAGAGGGGGAAGGGCAGATCTAGGATACTCCACCGCAATCTCTTGCTGCCATGTGATCATTTGCCATTAGAGACTTCACTACAGTCCCAGTCCAAGGAAAAGTCCACTCGGCAACGACCGAACAAGATGCCGGAAATGGATCCGGAAGAGGATGATGAGGAGGATGAGTATTATCCAGTGTTGCATCGCCAGAGCACCCGACCAGACTCACCAGAACCGCGGGACGTGAGCTTTGTGGAGACAACCCACCATGATGACAATCAACTGGGGAATGAACTGCCGGGGACGGAGCCGGGAGCTGCGGAAGTTGACCAATCTCAGGAGGGCAACATTGGTCCGGAAAATGATCCACCTGTGACAGTGTGTCCCCCTTTTCCCCAGCCACCCCCCAGTAATCCTGATATTGGGGGAAATCAACGGCCACGACGAGAACACAGGAGACCCAAGGTATTCACGTATGATCGCCTTGGTTCGCCATCTTGCTACAATGTAGGGACAGTACCATATCATGGTGAACAGACAATGCCTTGGATGTATGGCGCACACCCCTATTATGCCACGAAATACTACAGAAATGGTTAATCGACACTTCGGTTTAATAGAACAGTGAGATGGAAACAAGAAGACCCCGATGAGCCCTGTATAAGTAAAACGGAATGTATGAAAAGAGTTCCAGTCTGTGAATTGTTGATTGTTATAATGTAAACAGAATGTATGAAAAGAGTTCCAGTCTGTAAACTGTTCATTATTATAGTTCATATTTGGATGCAGTTCATAATACCGTGCGTCATTGTTTTGGGCACGTCGTCCAGCGTATTTATGTATTTACTAGTACATATGTTGGGGACAACATCTATTTTGAGGGGGAGTATGTGACAGGTTGTAAATTATCGTATTTCCTATTTTGGTTACATTCGCGTAGTTCTATTGGTTTACAAATGATATATATCGAAAATGTTTATTTAAACATGGAACGCCTGCTTCGGTTCATGTTTCGTGTCGGACCGATTTAGATCGTTGGACCGGAAATTGTTGTGCGCGTACGTTTGCATTAGATCGGGGCATTCGAAGTAAACCACTGTTGAGTCAAGACGTATCACATTGCTTGTCTTGTGGTTTTTTCCTGGATCCCACAACACCGTATCTCCCTTACTATAGTGGAGAGCGCAACACATACGTATGAATTCTGCGCCCCTCTGCCAAGCTATTTATTGAGAGTATATGTAAATTACAGTGATATATTAGTAAACATAGTTTTCTTGATTATAATGCCACGCCTCTGGGCGTTCTGAGCACCAACAGCTGCAAGCAGTAAAACATAAGACATTTTAATTGGTTGTCTTTTCCAAAAACTGATAAGTTTGTAATCTGGCGCTTGTGCAGGATATTGGATATGCCTTTATTAGTCTCACAGTGGAGAAATTTACATTTCACAGCAGCAAAGTGATGAAAGGAATGAAAGTAGAAAAACAAAATACATGAGCTGCTGGAAAGGCAGCCACTCTCGCGGCGCCGTCTTGAAGTCAAAAGAACAAAAAAAACTTAAATAACAAATAATATGACAACATAGAGACAATATGACAAAACAAAAACACAGAGAGACATTCATTCTTCAGGACTTGCTGTACCCTCTTTGTGATGACATGAAGAAGTTCTAGATGAAAGAGGAGAGGATCAAAGCGTTTAAGCCGTAAATAACTTTGGTGAAAAAGGAGTATCTAAAGCCCTAAATTCTGTGCAAGAATCAGAATCAGAATCAGAATACCTTTATTCGCAAGCAAGGCCGGACCTTCTAGAATCTAGATGGAGACAACAGTTCACCTTGCCGTGTCTGTTTCACTCAGATTTACTGTGGCCATCTGCGCTTTGACTGTAGGCCCATTGTTTAGTTGGTCAGCAAAGCACGGCACTTTTAAACATGCTAAATTATTATTCTCCATCATTTTATTATCCCTTAAAAATCCTGCAATCAACTTCGTTGGATAATCCTCGCCACACCCACTTTGTATAGTTCTTAAGGAAACTTGGAGACTCACCAAGAAGATTAAGTGGTTCGAACATTTACTCCAAGTGACTGTTCTTACCAACACTTTCTGTCCTCAGCAAAGTGACTGCTCTGGAGGATCCTCACCAGTTAACAAGAAACCCCCTTTGACTGGAATACCAAAGCAACCAACCGGGCCCACGTGGATTTGTTTTGGACAATTCAGCAAGTTTGCATGTGCCCGGACACTCACTTTCCTGTCAAGTGTCCTGTGGTGCTTTTGTCCCTTTTTTGTCTCGAGTGTCGTCAAGCTGACTTCCTGATTTTAACTGCAGGTGTGATGTCTGTAGACCAGGGGTCAGGAACGTTTTTGACGAAAAGAGCCGTGTTTGTATTATTTTCTTAAATCTGTTCTGGTTTCAGTATTTAAGCAAAAAAATGTAATACACCTGTATATAGTTTACAGTATCTTAAAGATAATAAAAACAAACACAATCGATGAAAAGGTTTCTTCAGCCGTCATCTGTACTTCTTTGAAGGTGTCGGACGTTTCACTTCTTACACGTCTGACACCTTCAAAGAAGTACAGATGACGGCTGAAGAAACGACTGAGACCTTACACAGACAAACACATTAATAAAACAAATTGGTCTGGCCCTCGACAATGTTCTTTTTTTGTAATTTAGGCCCTCTGTGAATTTGAGTTTGACATTCCTGCCATAGCACAACCAACTGCCTGTCAAAAGGTGCAGGAGACAAGAAGGCAGTGAAACCGTGGAGCTCTCTGGAGAACCTGGACTCTCCCGGGTGTCCGGCTGGGGAAGAGAAACGCAACCAGCATCAAAACATCAAGGTTTATGTTGGCCGCAAAGTTTTACACGTCCCCAAAAAGAGCGCCATGCAATATCGTCACACTCGGGTCAGCTCCCTCGTCGCCAGCACAGACAGAGCCCGAGTCATCACCACCCGAGTGGGACTATACGTGGGGATTACTCTGTGACAAACAGCGAATTATATATATATATATATATATATATATATATATATATATATATATATATATATATATATATATATATATATATATGTAACGGAGTTGTGCGCTTAGATTATTAAATTATGAAGGAAGTGACGCAACGGCGCACAGTGTGGCACTTTGTCCCGCCCATAGTTTGCAGAACAATCTCGAGGAGATTCAGGTTAATCACAAGACGAAACCCATGCGACTTCACCCATCCCTTCTGCCATACTGTGTTGCAGAAATAAAAGAAATAAAAAGACACATCCACGCGTCTCGTCTTCATTAATACGGCAGCATCGTGGAGATGAAGACAGTCACTGTTGTGACGCTCGTCACATTGGTGCCGTGACCCGGATCACAAGTGACTCTCCACTTCGGACCGGGACCGCGATGCTGCACAATGAAGACGCTGTGCAGTCCCATCACTCGGTGGACGGTGTGTCGACCCCCGTTTTGGAAATACATGTAGTGTGTTAATTGTCTGACCTGCTGTTTTGCAATTAGTGTGTTTTTTTTCATGTACGTGTTTTCGTGTGTTAAGTCTAAGAATGAGCTCCTTACATTTAACCAGTAGCACACCTTTGAATGAGTGTGTTGCTAGAAGTAGAGGCTTCCCAACCGTGTAACAGTTGTGTAGTGTAATCCAGAGTGGTGTAGGTTGTACAGAGGGGAATGGGCAGGTTCAAGCTGAGGCCACTTATGTTAGTGGGGACAGAGTTCCTTCCCAGACCCAGTGCAGTGCATCTACGACGAGCGCACAGACAACTGATACACCAGCAACAGATACCTTTCTCCAGTCTGTCACAGTTATGTAGTGCTATGCAGGGTGATGTAGTTTGTACAGAGGGGAATGGGCAGGTGCGAGCTGAGGCCACTTATGTTAGTGGGGACAGAGTCCCTTCCCAGACCCAGTACAGTGCATCTCCGACGAGCACACAGACCCTGACACACCGGCGACAGATCCCTTACTCCAGTCACCTGACGTAGTTGGTCAGATGAGTGACATAATTAGACAGCATTTTTGTACATCCTTGCCCGATAACCTTGTCTATTGTGCCTGTTGGTCTTTCTGTTGTCTTCCGTGTGTATGTTGCCTCACTTCTGCATAATTTAAAGGGGGTGTATGTAACGGAGTTGTGCGCTTAGATTATTAAATTATGAAGGAAGTGACGCAACGGCGCACAGTGTGGCACTATGTCCCGCCCATAGTTTGCAGAACAATCTCGAGGAGATTCAGGTTAATCACAAGACGAAACCCATGCGACTTCACCCATCCCTTCTGCCATACTGTGTTGCAGAAATAAAAGAAATAAAAAGACACATCCACGCGTCTCGTCTTCATTAATACGGCAGAATCGTGGAGATGAAGACAGTCACTGTTGTGACGCCCGTCACACATATATTCACCTTTTTACTTACTTTATGGACGTTCACCACGTTTGCCAGTTGATATGTTGTTTAGTTTGAATCCAGACTCGAACCAGGGTGAAACCAACCAGAAGGACTATGTGAAGAAGTGGAAACAGGGCATGGAGGAAGCGTATGCGATCACGCAAGAAAATAACAACAAAGCTGCTGCCAGGAGTAAGAGACTATATGACAGTAAACTAAAGTATTCTACCCTGTTGCCCGGTGATCGTGTTCTGGTTCGAAACTTAACCCCACGTGGAGGTTCAGGCAAACTGAGAAACCACTGGGAGGATGTTGTTCATACAGTGGTTCGTCAAGTCAGCCAAGACATTCCAGTTTATGAGCTGAAACCTGAGAGGGGGAAGGGCAGATCTAGGATACTCCACCGCAATCTCTTGCTGCCATGTGATCATTTGCCATTAGAGACTTCACTACAGTCCCAGTCCAAGGAAAAGTCCACTCGGCAACGACCGAACAAGATGCCGGAAATGGATCCGGAAGAGGATGATGAGGAGGATGAGTATTATCCAGTGTTGCATCGCCAGAGCACCCGACCAGACTCACCAGAACCGCGGGACGTGAGCTTTGTGGAGACAACCCACCATGATGACAATCAACTGGGGAATGAACTGCCGGGGACGGAGCCGGGAGCTGCGGAAGTTGACCAATCTCAGGAGGGCAACATTGGTCCGGAAAATGATCCACCTGTGACAGTGTGTCCCCCTTTTCCCCAGCCACCCCCCAGTAATCCTGATATTGGGGGAAATCAACGGCCACGACGAGAACACAGGAGACCCAAGGTATTCACGTATGATCGCCTTGGTTCGCCATCTTGCTACAATGTAGGGACAGTACCATATCATGGTGAACAGACAATGCCTTGGATGTATGGCGCACACCCCTATTATGCCACGAAATACTACAGAAATGGTTAATCGACACTTCGGTTTAATAGAACAGTGAGATGGAAACAAGAAGACCCCGATGAGCCCTGTATAAGTAAAACGGAATGTATGAAAAGAGTTCCAGTCTGTGAATTGTTGATTGTTATAATGTAAACAGAATGTATGAAAAGAGTTCCAGTCTGTAAACTGTTCATTATTATAGTTCATATTTGGATGCAGTTCATAATACCGTGCGTCATTGTTTTGGGCACGTCGTCCAGCGTATTTATGTATTTACTAGTACATATGTTGGGGACAACATCTATTTTGAGGGGGAGTATGTGACAGGTTGTAAATTATCGTATTTCCTATTTTGGTTACATTCGCGTAGTTCTATTGGTTTACAAATGATATATATCGAAAATGTTTATTTAAACATGGAACGCCTGCTTCGGTTCATGTTTCGTGTCGGACCGATTTAGATCGTTGGACCGGAAATTGTTGTGCGCGTACGTTTGCATTAGATCGGGGCATTCGAAGTAAACCACTGTTGAGTCAAGACGTATCACATTGCTTGTCTTGTGGTTTTTTCCTGGATCCCACAACACCGTATCTCCCTTACTATAGTGGAGAGCGCAACACATACGTATGAATTCTGCGCCCCTCTGCCAAGCTATTTATTGAGAGTATATGTAAATTACAGTGATATATTAGTAAACATAGTTTTCTTGATTATAATGCCACGCCTCTGGGCGTTCTGAGCACCAACAGCTGCAAGCAGTAAAACATAAGACATTTTAATTGGTTGTCTTTTCCAAAAACTGATAAGTTTGTAATCTGGCGCTTGTGCAGGATATTGGATATGCCTTTATTAGTCTCACAGTGGAGAAATTTACATTTCACAGCAGCAAAGTGATGAAAGGAATGAAAGTAGAAAAACAAAATACATGAGCTGCTGGAAAGGCAGCCACTCTCGCGGCGCCGTCTTGAAGTCAAAAGAACAAAAAAAACTTAAATAACAAATAATATGACAACATAGAGACAATATGACAAAACAAAAACACAGAGAGACATTCATTCTTCAGGACTTGCTGTACCCTCTTTGTGATGACATGAAGAAGTTCTAGATGAAAGAGGAGAGGATCAAAGCGTTTAAGCCGTAAATAACTTTGGTGAAAAAGGAGTATCTAAAGCCCTAAATTCTGTGCAAGAATCAGAATCAGAATCAGAATACCTTTATTCGCAAGCAAGGCCGGACCTTCTAGAATCTAGATGGAGACAACAGTTCACCTTGCCGTGTCTGTTTCACTCAGATTTACTGTGGCCATCTGCGCTTTGACTGTAGGCCCATTGTTTAGTTGGTCAGCAAAGCACGGCACTTTTAAACATGCTAAATTATTATTCTCCATCATTTTATTATCCCTTAAAAATCCTGCAATCAACTTCGTTGGATAATCCTCGCCACACCCACTTTGTATAGTTCTTAAGGAAACTTGGAGACTCACCAAGAAGATTAAGTGGTTCGAACATTTACTCCAAGTGACTGTTCTTACCAACACTTTCTGTCCTCAGCAAAGTGACTGCTCTGGAGGATCCTCACCAGTTAACAAGAAACCCCCTTTGACTGGAATACCAAAGCAACCAACCGGGCCCACGTGGATTTGTTTTGGACAATTCAGCAAGTTTGCATGTGCCCGGACACTCACTTTCCTGTCAAGTGTCCTGTGGTGCTTTTGTCCCTTTTTTGTCTCGAGTGTCGTCAAGCTGACTTCCTGATTTTAACTGCAGGTGTGATGTCTGTAGACCAGGGGTCAGGAACGTTTTTGACGAAAAGAGCCGTGTTTGTATTATTTTCTTAAATCTGTTCTGGTTTCAGTATTTAAGCAAAAAAATGTAATACACCTGTATATAGTTTACAGTATCTTAAAGATAATAAAAACAAACACAATCGATGAAAAGGTTTCTTCAGCCCGTCACATTGGTGCCGTGACCCGGATCACAAGTGACTCTCCACTTCGGACCGGGACCGCGATGCTGCACAATGAAGACGCTGTGCAGTCCCATCACTCGGTGGACGGTGTGTCGACCCCCGTTTTGGAAATACATGTAGTGTGTTAATTGTCTGACCTGCTGTTTTGCAATTAGTGTGTTTTTTTTCATGTACGTGTTTTCGTGTGTTAAGTCTAAGAATGAGCTCCTTACATTTAACCAGTAGCACACCTTTGAATGAGTGTGTTGCTAGAAGTAGAGGCTTCCCAACCGTGTAACAGTTGTGTAGTGTAATCCAGAGTGGTGTAGGTTGTACAGAGGGGAATGGGCAGGTTCAAGCTGAGGCCACTTATGTTAGTGGGGACAGAGTTCCTTCCCAGACCCAGTGCAGTGCATCTACGACGAGCGCACAGACAACTGATACACCAGCAACAGATACCTTTCTCCAGTCTGTCACAGTTATGTAGTGCTATGCAGGGTGATGTAGTTTGTACAGAGGGGAATGGGCAGGTGCGAGCTGAGGCCACTTATGTTAGTGGGGACAGAGTCCCTTCCCAGACCCAGTACAGTGCATCTCCGACGAGCACACAGACCCTGACACACCGGCGACAGATCCCTTACTCCAGTCACCTGACGTAGTTGGTCAGATGAGTGACATAATTAGACAGCATTTTTGTACATCCTTGCCCGATAACCTTGTCTATTGTGCCTGTTGGTCTTTCTGTTGTCTTCCGTGTGTATGTTGCCTCACTTCTGCATAATTTAAAGGGGGTGTATGTAACGGAGTTGTGCGCTTAGATTATTAAATTATGAAGGAAGTGACGCAACGGCGCACAGTGTGGCACTATGTCCCGCCCATAGTTTGCAGAACAATCTCGAGGAGATTCAGGTTAATCACAAGACGAAACCCATGCGACTTCACCCATCCCTTCTGCCATACTGTGTTGCAGAAATAAAAGAAATAAAAAGACACATCCACGCGTCTCGTCTTCATTAATACGGCAGAATCGTGGAGATGAAGACAGTCACTGTTGTGACGCCCGTCACACATATATATATATATATATATAAAGAGAGAGAGAGAGAGATCTCATCTCATTTTCCGTACCGCTTATTCCTCATTATATAGGGTCGCAGGGGTTGCTGGAGCCTATCTCAGCTGTTTTTGGGCACGAGGCGGGGGACACCGGTGCGCACCGCAACTTTGTTGTCTTTCAAGCCCTTGATCTTCTTGATATGCGTCTCAGCCTGACGCATACCACACGCTTGAAAATTATATAAAAGTAGCCATCGCGGGACAGAGAGAATCAGAAACATCTCGGACTCAGACCCGGACAGACACAGTTCGCAGAGACCTGCTCAGCATCGCACGGAGTTCACCGCACGACTTTCTCGACTCCACGCCACGATCAAGCTCTGCGTGACACCTTTCTTGGGAGATCTGACAACGAAGGCCAGAAGAATAAACAGGCTGTTCGCAACACAACCTGCGAAAGTGTACGCTCAGTGGCAGGGTTCTAACAGCAGAGCAGACCCTCCAAGGCTGGAAACTGAAAGATACTGGAAAGGCATATGGGAGAAGGAGGTCGCACATAACAGCAGTGCACAATGGCTGGTGACTCTGAAAGAGGAGCACAGCAACCTCCCTGAGCAGAACCCAGTTACCATCACAGCGGCAGATATACAGGGAAGAGTCTCAGGTATGAAAAACTGGACGGCACCAGGCCCGGATATGGTCCACACCTACTGGCTAAAGAAACTCACAGCTCTCCACGAGCGCCTAGCAGCACAAATGAACCAGCTGCTGATGGATGGGACTCACCCAGGATGGCTAACCGAAGGGCGAACAATCCTGATCATGAAGGATTCCTCAAAGGGTGCAGTTCCTTCCAACTATCGGCCAATAACCTGTCTCTCCACAACATGGAAGCTCATGTCAGGCATCATTGCGGCTAAGATAAGTGGACACATGGATCAATACATGAGCAAAGCACAGAAAGGCATTAGTAGAGATACTAGAGGTGCCAAACATCAGCTGCTGGTTGACAGAACAGTCGCTCAAGACTGCAGGTCCCGACATACCAACCTGTGCACAGCCTGGATTGATTACAAGAAAGCATATGACTCGATGCCACACACATGGATCAATGAATGCTTGGAGTTGTATAAGGTCAACAGGACCCTGAGAGCCTTCGTTGCAAACTCGATGAGGATGTGGAAAACCACACTTGAAGCCAATGGCAAGCCACTAACGCAAGTGTCCATCAAATGTGGCATATACCAAGGTGATGCACTTGTTGTGCGCGTACGTTTGCATTAGATCGGGGCATTCGAAGTAAACCACTGTTGAGTCAAGACGTATCACATTGCTTGTCTTGTGGTTTTTTCCTGGATCCCACAACACCGTATCTCCCTTACTATAGTGGAGAGCGCAACACATACGTATGAATTCTGCGCCCCTCTGCCAAGCTATTTATTGAGAGTATATGTAAATTACAGTGATATATTAGTAAACATAGTTTTCTTGATTATAATGCCACGCCTCTGGGCGTTCTGAGCACCAACAGCTGCAAGCAGTAAAACATAAGACATTTTAATTGGTTGTCTTTTCCAAAAACTGATAAGTTTGTAATCTGGCGCTTGTGCAGGATATTGGATATGCCTTTATTAGTCTCACAGTGGAGAAATTTACATTTCACAGCAGCAAAGTGATGAAAGGAATGAAAGTAGAAAAACAAAATACATGAGCTGCTGGAAAGGCAGCCACTCTCGCGGCGCCGTCTTGAAGTCAAAAGAACAAAAAAAACTTAAATAACAAATAATATGACAACATAGAGACAATATGACAAAACAAAAACACAGAGAGACATTCATTCTTCAGGACTTGCTGTACCCTCTTTGTGATGACATGAAGAAGTTCTAGATGAAAGAGGAGAGGATCAAAGCGTTTAAGCCGTAAATAACTTTGGTGAAAAAGGAGTATCTAAAGCCCTAAATTCTGTGCAAGAATCAGAATCAGAATCAGAATACCTTTATTCGCAAGCAAGGCCGGACCTTCTAGAATCTAGATGGAGACAACAGTTCACCTTGCCGTGTCTGTTTCACTCAGATTTACTGTGGCCATCTGCGCTTTGACTGTAGGCCCATTGTTTAGTTGGTCAGCAAAGCACGGCACTTTTAAACATGCTAAATTATTATTCTCCATCATTTTATTATCCCTTAAAAATCCTGCAATCAACTTCGTTGGATAATCCTCGCCACACCCACTTTGTATAGTTCTTAAGGAAACTTGGAGACTCACCAAGAAGATTAAGTGGTTCGAACATTTACTCCAAGTGACTGTTCTTACCAACACTTTCTGTCCTCAGCAAAGTGACTGCTCTGGAGGATCCTCACCAGTTAACAAGAAACCCCCTTTGACTGGAATACCAAAGCAACCAACCGGGCCCACACCTACTTACAAATAAAGAGAAACATCAAACTCTTTATGCGACCCCGCCCACCCGTTTACTGCGTGACAGTTTTACTCGGCTGTGCTTCAATACGCGCACTCGCTCAAACAAAAGCCGAAGGTCTCTGACAAAGTAAGTCTGCTCATTCATCTCTTTCAACTTTATTACAATGAGTATAGACCCTCGTTATAATTATATGAATAGGAAAAGGTAATGAGCCCACTTCCGTTTTTTTTAACAAAATCTGTGAGTCAATTGACGGAGACCCAGAGAGGTTTGAATAAAAGGCCAATACCCAAGAGGTACATGCAGATAACCATACCTGAAGCACTCGAAACTGCCAAACAAAGGCTCCAGGCCTTGGCCAGTCGCCTAAAGAGGTACACGAAAGAGAATGAGGCCAGAAGAATAAACAGGCTGTTCGCAACACAACCTGCGAAAGTGTACGCTCAGTGGCAGGGTTCTAACAGCAGAGCAGACCCTCCAAGGCTGGAAACTGAAAGATACTGGAAAGGCATATGGGAGAAGGAGGTCGCACATAACAGCAGTGCACAATGGCTGGTGACTCTGAAAGAGGAGCACAGCAACCTCCCTGAGCAGAACCCAGTTACCATCACAGCGGCAGATATACAGGGAAGAGTCTCAGGTATGAAAAACTGGACGGCACCAGGCCCGGATATGGTCCACACCTACTGGCTAAAGAAACTCACAGCTCTCCACGAGCGCCTAGCAGCACAAATGAACCAGCTGCTGATGGATGGGACTCACCCAGGATGGCTAACCGAAGGGCGAACAATCCTGATCATGAAGGATTCCTCAAAGGGTGCAGTTCCTTCCAACTATCGGCCAATAACCTGTCTCTCCACAACATGGAAGCTCATGTCAGGCATCATTGCGGCTAAGATAAGTGGACACATGGATCAATACATGAGCAAAGCACAGAAAGGCATTAGTAGAGATACTAGAGGTGCCAAACATCAGCTGCTGGTTGACAGAACAGTCGCTCAAGACTGCAGGTCCCGACATACCAACCTGTGCACAGCCTGGATTGATTACAAGAAAGCATATGACTCGATGCCACACACATGGATCAATGAATGCTTGGAGTTGTATAAGGTCAACAGGACCCTGAGAGCCTTCGTTGCAAACTCGATGAGGATGTGGAAAACCACACTTGAAGCCAATGGCAAGCCACTAACGCAAGTGTCCATCAAATGTGGCATATACCAAGGTGATGCACTCTCCCCACTGCTGTTCTGCATAGGACTGAACCCCCTCAGCCAGATAATCGCCAAGACAGGCTATGGATACCGCCTCAGAAATGGAGCTACGATCAGTCACCTCCTCTACATGGATGACATCAAGCTGTATGCTAAGAGCGAAAGGGACATAGACTCCCTGATCCACACAACCAGGATCTACAGCAGTGATATCGGAATGTCATTCGGGCTGGAGAAATGTAGTCGGATGGTGACTAAGAGGGGCAAGGTAGTTCACACTGAAGGGGTCTCACTCCCTGAAGGAACAATAGCAGACATTGAAAACAGCTACAAGTACCTCGGTATACCACAGGCCAATGGCAACCTCGAATTAGCAACAAGGAAAGCGGCTACGACCAAATACCTCCAGCGGGTGAGGCAAGTCCTCAGAAGCCAGCTCAATGGCAAGAACAAGACCCGGGCAATAAACAGCTATGCCCTGCCAGTGATCAGATACCCTGCAGGAATAATAAGGTGGCCAAAGGAAGAGATTCAGACCACGGATATTAAGACCCGAAAACTCCTCACCATGCACGGAGGGTTCCATCCCAAGTCCAGCACCCTGAGACTGTACACAAGCCGTAAGGAAGGAGGCCGGGGACTAGTGAGTGTGAGAGCCACTGTCCTGGATGAAACATCCAAGCTCCATGAATACATCAAAGAGAAGGCTCCAACGGATGATGTACTCAGAGAATGTCTCAGTCAATGGGGAACAGAGGATGAGGTGCTGGAAGAGGGACAATCATGGGAGGAAAAGCCCCTACACGGGATGTACCACCGAACCATAGCAGAAGTGGCTGATCTCAAGAAGTCCCATCAGTGGCTAGAGAGGGCTGGCCTAAAGGACAGCACAGAGGCACTCATCCTGGCTGCCCAAGAGCAGGCCCTGAACACCAGAGCCATAGAGGCAGGGATATACCACACCAGACAAGACCCAAGGTGTAGGTTGTGCAAAGAGGCACCTGAGACAATCCAACACGTAACTGCAGGGTGTAAGATGCTGGCAGGGAAAGCCTACATGGAGCGCCATAACCAGGTGGCTGGCATAGTCTACCGAAACATCTGTGCGGAGTATGGACTGGAAACCCCAAGGTCAAAATGGGAAACACCTCCCAAGGTGGTGGAGAATGACCGAGCAAAAATCCTGTGGGACTTCCAGATACAGACTGACAAGATGGTAATGGCCAACCAACCAGATATCGTGGTCATAGATAAAGGGGAAAGGAAAGCCGTTGTCGTGGATGTAGCGGTCCCGAGTGATGGGAACATCAGAAAGAAGGAACATGAGAAAATCGAGAAATACCAAGGGCTCAGAGAGGAGCTGGAGAGAGCCTGGAAGGTAAAGGTGACAGTCGTGCCTGTGGTGGTCGGAGCACTCGGGGCAGTGACCCCCAAACTCGACGAGTGGTTGCAACAGATCCCGGGAACAGTGCTGGGAACAGCACGGATACTGCGCAGAACCCTCAAGCTTCCTGGCCTCTGGTAGAGGACCCGAGCTGAAATGGGGACAGACACCACCCATGGTGGGTGAGACGAGGATTTATATATATATATATATATATATATATATATATATATATATATAAAAGCCTTATTTTCTTCAAAAGATTACCCTCCGCTTTATACGCAGGTGCGCCTTATATGTGAAGTAATATTGTGCCGCAACAGGTCTGGCAACTACTGTCAGCAGCCACTGACTCCAGTTTCCCCACGTAGAAGTGGTGCGTAACCATAGCCTCTATTGTAGCACCTTATAATGTGGCGTGCCTTATATTTGGAAAACTTTCATTTATTCATGTATTATACGTATTTGAAAACTTTTTTCATTCATTGAAGTTGCGTCTCATAGTCTTATAGTTGCGTCATATATAAGGCACACCGGCCTTATATATGGACAATTTTTAAAATACACCATTCATTGGGGGTGTGCCTTATACACCAGAAAATACTGCGTATATGGACAGTGGTACAAAAATAAAAGCTAGTGGGACGACAGAGACTGATTTGACTGCATGACTGCAATCTTTACGGGTAAACATTGTTTCATGAATTCCTCGTGTCAAAACTATCATGTACTAAATTGCACATTTGCAAAAAGTATGATGTTTAAAAATAAATCATGTCTTGTTCTTGTATTTTTTTTTCTTTCAGCAGAGTTCCGAGGATGTGCCACTTGAAATGTAAGGCACGTTTGCTACTTGGAGTCATCTGTGTGGTGATCATACTTCTCCTCATGCATTTTATTGCTCAAAAGAAAGCAGGCATGACAACGGATCTCATTCAAGTTATGGAGCCAAATAACCAGACCAATATCTTCGTTTGGTCAAGCCCAGTTTGTCATCAAAACATGTCTGTAGCCAACATGGCAGGCTTTGCCGCTCTTCCTGCTCATATTCAAGATTTTCTGTACCATCGCCACTGTCGCCGCTTCCCTCTGCTCCTGGACCTGCCTGATAAATGTGGCGGAGTTGATCAATCGGGTGACGTTTTCCTCCTATTGGTCATTAAAACCTCTCCTGGGAATTACGAGCGCCGAGAGGTGCTGCGCAAGACCTGGACGAAGGAGCGATTGCACAATGGGGTTTGGATCCGAAGGCTCTTCCTCTTAGGTACAACAAGTCAAGGCTCTGAGAAGGTAAGGCTGAACAAGCTCCTGCAAGCAGAGCAACGCAAGTACAAGGACATTATCCAGTGGGACTTTACTGACTCCTTCTACAACCTCACCTTGAAGCAAGTGCTTTTCCTGGAATGGATGCAAAGAAACTGTCCGAACGCTCGCTTTTTATTCAATGGTGACGATGACGTGTTTGCCAACACGGACAATATGGTGGTGTTCCTTCAGAACCTTAAAGACAACGATGGGCGCAAACACCTCTTCACCGGGCATCTGATGAAGAACACCAAGCCCATTCGGTCACCGGAGAGCAAATATTACATCCCAGTTCAGGTGCAGGAGTCAAACTCTTATCCGCCCTACTGTTCGGGTGCGGGCA
Source organism: Hippocampus bargibanti (assembly GCF_051943395.1). Classification (NCBI taxonomy): domain Eukaryota; kingdom Metazoa; phylum Chordata; class Actinopteri; order Syngnathiformes; family Syngnathidae; genus Hippocampus; species Hippocampus bargibanti. Next base: position 23,765,575 of record NC_142740.1, on the reverse strand, counting down.
TCTTGCTGTCTGGCTACACAGCTTTAGTCATACACAAAATGTCCCCTTCCATCACCGTTCTTCCCGTCGATGACGTTTACTTGGGGATGTGTTTGGCGAAGGCTCGTCTTGCGCCGAGCTTGCACATTGGGGTGAAGATAGCAGGACTGAACATCCCCGCCAGCAATGTCGACAAATACGACCCTTGCTACTACAAAGATATACTGCTGGTTCACCAATTCCTCCGAGCTCAGACGTACCTCATGTGGCAAAGAATACACGACCCTGCTCTCAAATGTGGTTCTTCTGGGTAGAGATGAAAGTCAACTGCGATTCTCAGGTGAAAGCAAATTGCTCTTTGACTGACACTTTTCTCCAGCCATACTAACCTACCTGTACACACTTCACCTCTTTTCCACACTCCGCTGCTCTGGAAAGTTGACCCCAAGTACTTAAAATCCTGTACCTTCTTTATCTGTTCTCTGTGTAACTTCACTCTTGTACGTGGGTCCCTCTAATTCATTCTAATTCATTCATTCTAATACATGTACTCCGTCTTACTTCCACTGACTTTCATTCCTCTCCTTTCCCAGGCTAACCTCGAAACACAATTTTGAATCATTACTCAATTAAAAACTTAACATAAAAAAAGTCCCACAGTTGAAACAAAACAGACTTTAGAATTTATCTTCTTCTTTTCCTTTCAGCTTTCCCCTTGAGGTGTTGCCACAGCGAATCAATGTCCTCCATGTTCAGAAGTTTGGTTTGTATGTTTGTTTCGGCCAAGCTTTTTGGTCGGATCCCTTCCTGACACAACCCTCTGTATTTATCTGGGCTTGGGACCGGCACAATAAGACACCTTTAGGCTGGAAGCCCGTTGGTCTTTTTAATACAACCCGCTGAAGGTTGGTGGTACACAACTGAGGTTCGATGTGAATGATTGCATTTATTTCAGTTGGACTTGTAATGACAGACATTTTAACGGCTGGTGGCGCAGTTACTGAAATTTGGAGAGCACGAGGAACGAGGGAAAAGAAGAGAGAAAAAGAAATTGAGGAAGAAATCTTTTCGACCATTTGCGAACCTCTGTCAAAACGAACTTCCTGAACCCGGTTAAAAAATGCTGGCATTACCCTTTCTACTATTACATTACAGTAACGATTGATTTCTAATAACAGAACTTGTGGAAGCCACATGGATATGACAGATTAAGTGTGTCCGTGCCCCTATTTTCTATCAATGGATTCAAAACACTGAGATGCAAGTGATTCTACTTTTTTTTCTACTTTCATTTCTTTCATAACTTTGCTGCTGTGAAATGTAAATTTCTCCACTGCGAGACTAATAAAGGCAAATCCAATCCAATCCAATCCAATTCTTGATTGCAGTGAGTTTTACTGGAATTGCGAAAGCTTTTAATTTCATTCATTACATTTACGTCATGTAGACTATAGAGCAGGGATCGGGAACCTTTTTGACTAAGAGAGCCATAAAAGTAAAATATTTAGAAATGATTTTCAGTGAGAGCCACACGCACGCGCGCGCGCGCGCGCGCACATACAAACGGTCGCGTGCGCGCACACATACACGCGTGCGCACGCGCGGCCACTTTTCAACTAAATATCAGAATGTATTATTTAAAATAACTTTGTGATAGTACTCACCGTTAACATGAATGGTTTTCCATTCCTCGTGATTGGTAAAATTCCAGGCAAACGATCGGAATGAAACTCAATTTGCCGGTCCAGAGGCGAAGTTACTGCTAGCTAGCCTGCACACGGCTCATAAGCTTCCACACTTGCTATCTGAAATCTACTTCTCGCAGAAGTATGTTGATGCTAACGTTAACATGGGGCTTGTTAAAATGTCACTGAAATTCGACTGTTTCATCGATGGTATTGTTTCATTGCAAATTAGAATCAGAACATTTTCTCTCCTCTAATGCTCCGGTGCATTCACGCTGAAGTGCATTAGTTGGGCGTGAAGTGCACTAGTTGGGCGTTTACCTGTTTCAACATGACGGCCACTATCATCCAATCAAAATGGCGCTTTCGGCCATTCTAGGTCAGTGTCATCCAATCAAAATTGCGCTTTCCGCCAACTGCAGCCCCAACGGGAAATGAACGTCGAAAAAAAACGACAATATGTATTTAGTTTTATCGGCGAGCCATATGCAATCATCAAAAGAGGCATATATGGCTCGCGCGCCATAGGTTCCCGACCCCTGCTACAGAGCATGGCATCCAAACCAAGAGGAACAAAAAGTGATATGCATCTGATTAAATGAAGCACGTTACAAAGTACAAAACATCCAGGAGACACAAAATCGGAGACTTTGTCAAACAAGGAAGCGTTTCTTTGTCACGGTTTGCGAGGTGGTGATGGCGGGTTCGGATCCCAAAAAGCAGGCAGGAGGCAGCAGGAGGTTGTTTGACAAATTGTATTAAAATAAAGTCAGCAGGAACAAAATGTAAAACATCAAAATGATCTGAATGGAAAAAATACAAAGTAGCAAAAGAAGACCAAAAGTAAAAGCCCGCCAAGGTTAAACAAACACGTACACGATGCATGCCGCAACCAAGCAGCAAACAAACAATGAATCGGCACCGGATGATCGTGCCAGGTGTCCTTTTAAGTGTCATTGATTTTAACGACCAGCACCTGCGAGGCTGCCGGCAGGGCTGACGTCGCTACCCGCTGGTCGCCAATCTGATCGGGACGACCAGCACCTGTGCAGGTGCAGGCGGGGCCGACAGCGTCCCCCATTGGTCGCCAACCAGATCATGACAGTACCCCCCCCCCCCCCTTCAAGGGGCCGCTTCCAGAAGTCCCAACAGTCTCCCAAAAGGTCCACTCGCCAGGGAACGGTCGGTGGAGAGGGCAACCGCCGCCTCTCCAACACACGACGGGCGGCGGCCTGATGGGAACGGGACTCGGCCTGGGGTGGACGAAGACGCGGCACGGATCGTCGTGGGCGTGAGTGCGATCCCTCTCGCACGGTCACGCGACGGCGCATGGCTCTGCGTGGACGTCGAACTGCCAGGCGCAGAATGGCACCCCGTACGGCCGTATGGGACCAGGTCTCGGCCGGACGCCGACGTGGGCGTGAACTGCCCGGCTCCGGGGGAACGAGACCAGTCCAGAGCCGCTCCGGGATCCAGCGGTGAGTGGGGTCTCGGACTGACGTTGACGCGGACGTTGCACGGCTCGTCGTCGATGAGACTCAATTCGTCATGCACGACGCCAGCGTGGCTGGACGTGGGCGTGCAATGCCAGTCACCCAGTTTCACCCTGGACGACCACCTGGAAGGAGGTCTCGGCCGGGCGTTTACGTGGACGTTGCGGCTCGTCGAGTGACGCGATTCAAACGCGACGAGGCTTGAGCTAACGTGGACGTAGCATAGCCAGGCACAGGGTGGAAATGAGACGGGTCCGATGTACCTGCGGGATCCGATAGTTGGCCGATTCATTCTGTCACGTTTTGCGAGGTGGTGATGGCGGGTTCGGATCCCAAAAAGCAGGCAGGAGAGAGCAGGTTGTTGTTTGATAAATTGTATTAAAATAAAGTCAGCAGGAACAAAATGTAAAACATCAAAAAGATCTGAATGGAAAAAATACAAAGTAGCAAAAGAAAACCAAGTGTAAAAGTCCGCCAAGGTTAAACAAACACGTACACAATGCATGCTGCAACCAAGCAGCAAACAAACAATGAATCGGCACCGGATGAACGTGCCAGGTGTCCTTTTAAGTGTTATTGATTATAACGACCAGCACCTGCGAGGCTGCCGGCAGGGCTGACGTCGCTACCCGCTGGTCGCCAATCTGATCGGGACGACCAGCACCTGTGCAGGTGCAGGCGGGGCCAACAGCGCCCCCCGTTGGTCGCCAACCAGATCATGACAGTACCCCCCCCTTCAAGGGGCTGCTTCCAGAAGTCCCAACAGTCTCCCATCAGGCCGCCGCCCGTCGTATGCTGGAGAGGCAGCGGTTGCCCTCTCCATCGACCGTTCCCTGGCGAGTGGACCTTTTGGCGGACTTTTACACTTGGTTTTCTTTTGCTACTTTGTATTTTTTTCCATTCAGATCATTTTGATGTTTTACATTTTGTTCCTGCTGACTTTATTTTAATACAATTTGTCAAACAACCCCCTGCTCCCTCCTGCCTGCTTTTTGGGATCCGAACCCGCCATCACCACCTCGCAAAACGTGACATTCTTGTTCAGTTCAATTATGGCCATTTCCATGTGGATTGCTTATGGCTCGACAAAGTATTATGCACATTTCCTGGAAGGGTTTGACTGTCGCCTTGAAAACTTTTAGCAAACTAATAAGAGAGGAGGCAAGCTCCATAGTGCTAACAATGAGCATTAAAAACTCCAAAGCGTCTGGTGGGTAGGGTCAAAAGTTCATTGCAAGAAATCAGCTGAGCAATGTGTGGTGATCGAAGGGATGTAAAGTTAAGGACAGTGAATGAGTGGAAAGAAAAGCCACCACGTCTCTTACTTTGTCTCAGTTTGTAGCAAATAGTGCGAATTTTCTTCTATTTTTGTATATTTTATATCTTTTATACACCTGTACTTACGCTGCAGTTTTTGGGCAATATAGCACTTTGTTGCTTGTGTTGTCTCAAATGGAAGTTGTTAACATACTTGGACGTCCATACAGCACATAAACTGTACCTTAGTTGTTTCACTGTTCTCAATGTTGACATTCATAAAAAAATGTATTTTAATGATTTGATTCTGTTGATGTTTGCTATGGACTTGTCAACATAGGCTATTTTTTTCACTTTTTATTTCAAATCCAAAAGATCACCATCATTTTGTCAGAAGTGATCAAAAAGAAAAAAAAGCACAAGATCCAACAAACTCCTCAGATGGATCTTCATTGCTGTTCATTTCGTGCAGCTTTGTGACATGTATTTCTGGTACGGGTTTCAGTGCCTTTCTTCACTGCTTCTCATAGTAAAAAAATAATAAGTTGGGCTCTAGTTTGCTTTACATTTTATACCTGCATCAAATCTTATTTGCTGTTCTTTGTTTCTAGCTGAAACTGTGAAATTAAGCATTCAACAACTTCTCTACATTTCCATACAGTTAAACTGCAACGATTTTGTAAAAATGTGTGCAACAAAAAGCAAAGAAAACCAAATCTCAATTTCCTTGTTTCACATGACAAGTAGAGGACTATGACACTATGAAAACAAGTTTCCTAAAATAACAACGTTTTAATATTTTGACTGATCAGATAATAAAAACATGGGTTGATATTACAATGGGGTGTGGTCCAAAAATCAGAAGCTGCAGTTCTGCTGTGTTCTATGATGTTTGGATGAGAGCACGTATAAACTGACAATACATCATTTGGTTTTGCAATGTTATATTTAAATGAACATTTGGGATCTATGTATATTTTGAAAATATGTACTGTACTGGTACCGATGTGTTATTTAAAATTTATTTTAAATGATGTAAAATGTTGGTTTTAATATTGTCTCAGTGTTTTAAGGTTGTGTGAGCTACTGTGACTGAAGAAGGTGTGGTTCGTAAAGTTCTCCATTGCTATTTACAATGGAAACAGAACCCTTTGGGTAGATTTTTCCCTTTTTTCTGTTTGCTCTGATAAGGACTCTGCAGGCAGAAGTCACAATTGCACTTCTTTCGCCATTGCTTTTGTTCTGCAGAGTTGGATGTACTGTATACGTATATCTATTGAAGTCTGCTGATTAATAAATAGATGTTGTAGTCATGGCTTTGTTCTGTGTGTTTTTTTTTCTTTCCGCACTGGCTGTATTGGAGGGCGTGGCTCTTCAGGGGTGCACATGCGTCTGATTTCCAATCAAGCATTGGCCAATTTAAAGCATTCAAATTGCCATTATTATTTAATGAAGCCGTGTCAATGGCTCAAGAAAAATGCTGTTTTTGGAATGTCGAGAACATAGAATGAAATTTACTTTTTGCCAGCTTTATGTCAATAAAATAACAAGGATCAACATTTGTATGATTTCCCAAACGTAATGGCCCTCTTTGGGAAACTAACTATAAAATGGATTGTGACAAAAAAATGTATTTGATACTCCAAAGTTTAGAGCCTCCAATTGGCTGGTTAGGGGGTACCCCGTGTACTGCCCAAAGACAGCTGGCATAGGCTCTACCATGCCCCGTGACCCTTGTCAGGATAAGGAGATTAGAACATTCTTTAGTTCCTGCTGCAAACCACATCTGCAGATTATTTTAACGTGAGTTCCAGCGGCTGCAAACATGTTGTGATGCTATTTTTGGGTCTCCCAGGCAGCCTCTCCGCCTCTTCTTGCATGATGATTTCAATTTGATCCTCAAGGCTGGAGAAACACGGTCTCCCCTCAAAGTGGTAAAGCCAACACTGCCTCATCATATTGTACACCTGGTGTGAAAGTGACACAGTTTTCAGTGACGCTGTATGCGGATACGTTACTTAGAAATCATCAAATGATTATCGAGTAAACAGTTTGGTCAATTGCATGGAATTGATTTGTGCATTAATGAATATTGAAAATGACGTTCATCAGAGAAAATTAGCTCTATTATTGTAGAGCGGCATTTCATTGGCCAGAAATAAGTTTCCTTTGGTCACTTCCAAAATAGTGCATAAAAATCCAAAGAGAAAACTGCACCCACGCACGCAGTTAAATCAGACTTCGAAGTTGACTTTGGCAAAGCACAAAAATAGGGCATATTTAGTGAATGCTCTGATCTCGGTTAGCACATCATTGTGATTTTTATGATGAAATATGATTCATGATGATTAATTAAGGTTTGAAGAAGTACATATTTCTGCGGAGTAGTTTTGCAAATCAGTGATTTCATTTCAGGGGCAACTTTCTAATTTTGCGCAGTTTATTAATTCATTTATTTTGGAGTTGTAATTTTTTTTCATCTAAATCCTTCTCAAAGAGCAAAATTATAACTCCTCCAAAATAAATGTACCTGCATATATAAAACAAAACGTGGGTGGAAAATCAAGGTACAAATTGTGTAGTTGATTATTAGAATTTTTTTCCTGGCTAAAAATAAGGTGTTGTGACAGAATGAGGATAATGATTTTTTTTACATAACGATTTAAATTTGTAGCAGCAGTTACCATGGGAGGGCAGTTTGGAGGGGGAGGCAACCTCCAGTTGTCCTTCAGGATATTGAGCAGATGCATTGAAATGGATAATCCGTGGGCATTGTCTCCTATTTCCTGCATACATAGCTGATACATGCACAAATCAATAAATCATACATGGTTCGATATTAATTAGGCCAGCAATGACGATTGTGTCCTACCTTTTTGGGGCTGGAATTTATATCGCAGTAAGAAAAGAGCTCATGAAGAACAATTCCAAAACTCCACACATCTGACTTTTGAGAGAATCTTAACTCATTGATGGATTCTGGCGCATACCTGCATTGAACACAGATACAGAACACTGGTTCAAGTAAATAAGTAAATAAATAAATAAATAAATAAATAAATAAATAAAAAAATACGAAAAATGTAACTACGTCACAAAACTTTTGAGCTCAGAAAAAAAGGCATTTTTGAAGACAGGGTGAAGAATATGTTAGGGACATTTTGTAAGTACAACTTTCCTTAAAAGTATTGTAAGATTGAGGCAAATGATTTTATTTTATTGTATACGGACATCAAATTGTAAATACTAGGGATGAGATGATCATTTGAAGTATCTGGTTCTTAGACACAATGATTTGTAACTCTGAGCAAAAGTATGGAAACAGATTTGTCATACTGTAGGACCTATATGGCTCTTTTGATTATTGCATATGGCTCGCCGATAAAACAAAATACATATTGTCGTTTTTTTCGCCGTTCATTTCCCGTCGGGGCTGCAGTTGGCCGAAAGCGCAATTTTGAATGGATGGCACTGACCTAGAATGGCCGAAAGCGCCATTTTGATTGGATGATAGTGGCCGTCTTTTTGAAAGAGGTAAACGCCCCTTTAAATGAGCCCAACTAGTGCACTTCGGCGTGAATGCACCGGAGCATTAGAGGAGAGAAAATGTTCTGATTCTAATTTGCAACGAAACAATACCATCGATGAAACAGTCGAATGTCAGTGACATTTTAACAAGCCCCATGTTAACGTTAGCATCAACAAACTTCTGCGAGAAGTAGATTGCAGATAGCAAGTGTGGAAGTTTATGAGCCGTGTGAAGGCTAGCTAGCAGTAACTTCGCCTGTGGACTGGCAAATTGAATTTCATTCTGATCGTTTTCCTGGATTTTTATCAAACACGAGGAACGGAAAACCATCCATGTTAACGGTGAGTACTATCACAAAGTTATTTTAAATAATACATTCTGATATTTTGTTGAAAAGTGTCCGCGCGAGCGTTTGTATGTGCTCTCGCTGAAGAACATTTCTAAATATTTTACTTTTATGGCTCTCTTAGTCAAAAAGGTTCCCGACCCCTGCTGTAGGTGAACGTAAATAACTCTTGATCTTTATTTTGAAAGTGATTTGCAAATGTACGTAAATAAGACTTGGTGAAGGGGTGCACGTGCATGTGAAACAAGTCATACGAAAAATTTCACCAAGCATTCACCCAAACTTGTATTTTTGAAGGTAAGTGGCTGGGCATGGTTTGATCTGCAATACTGCACGCCATACAAGGAGCGGGGCAATTTCCTAGCCTGATGAATCGTTAGGAAGTTCAGAGCTGTCTGCACCAGTTGGGCCTCTCCAGCCATGTCCAATTATTGTTTGTATTCATTCCATCCCTTGATACGTGGCATACCTGACCCTTATACAAAGTCTACGCATACAGTGGAAAGTGGGATAAAACCCAACTTCAGCAAAGAGGAGATTTATTTTCTCGTTTTGACGGTCGAAAGACGTAAGGTACGGATTTACGGAACTGCAAGCAGACTGCAACAGATTATGTTAAATGAGACAATGTTGCAACTACTGTGAATGAATGCTCCAAATTAGTTTTGTTTGACGTGGCTCACATTTTATTTTTAGTCTCTTCACAGGTGAAAATTCACATCTGGAACTGAACATAGACATTAGGCGCCAAATTATTGTTTGTATCACCAATATGATTGATAATTTGTATGTACATGGGTGACAAAGCATGTCTGACTCATATTTTCCAATGCTTTTGCTCACATGAAAAAAAGATGGATTTGAACAAAAGGTGCTTTCTTCTAAGGGTAAAAATGTCGCTGTGAGTAAATTGCAGTAAACTCTATGTCAGAATCAGAATCAGAATCAGAATCATCTTTATTGCCAAGTATGTAGAACACACAAGGAATTTGTTTCTGGTAGAACACGCTGCACTAGCATCGTCGTCAAAAAAAACTGCTAAGTGGCACTATACAGTTCCATTTTGGCTACTGTTAAGCTCTTATCTCATATTCAGTTTTGAATGTGAAACGCAAAAATTTTCCGTATTCAGCAATGAATAAGGAACATATCCTCACTTCATATTTCCCAAAATGAAGAGACCTACCAGAAAATGGGGCTCTCTCCTGGCTGTTTGACTCTGTAATACTCTTTGTCCAATGGAACTATCTTTGTCAGTCCAAAATCAGCAATTTTCACGAGTGACTCACTAGCCACAAGTATATTTCTGGCAGCTAGGTCTCGGTGCACATAACGTAATGTCTGCAGGTATGCCATGCCCTAGAAGAAAAAAAAATCCTTGGTCCATTATGTAATCCCAACATTTAGCTCGGTTACCACTTAAAGACTCACTGCGCGTGCTTACGTTCGTGCCCAAAAATGCTGCAAAACACAGTGGAACCAATTCGTCTTTTTTAAGCAAAAAATTATTTACTCATATTTGTTAATAGTAAACAAATGAATCATAATCACACTGCGTCACACTGCCAGGATGTCATACTATTTACACAGCTGACATATCTATCACCATCCTGCCTACACATCCTGCATAAAAAAAACTAAAGCAAGGTGAGGTTTACTATCACAAACTGTAGGCATTCCTGTTGCATTGGTCCTCAGTGAAAGAAGTTTGATGTATTTAATACAGGAAAAATAAAATTAATTGAATAATCAAGTAGTGGGACCGATGTGTAAAGTCTTGAAGCGATTGGGTCACAATTTGGCTCTAACTAGCAGACATGCTGTTAATTTTGTCTTAACCAGTGGCGGGCCATAGCATATCACTCCTAGGCCTTCAGTAGTGCTATGTCTGAATCACTCCAGTTCCGCGCGTGGTGTGATTTACTACATGTCCACTAGAGGATGTTGTTGGCCAGAAAATAACTTGAAGAAACTTAAGAAATACTGTCATTAAACTGTTCGAATTTTTCCTGTGAACGAGTGGATTTATGACACCCTCTTGAAATTGCAAAATTAGTTGCTATTTTTGCTAGCTTCGGAGCTGTTCAACCTTAATGATGTACATCTATTCTTGAAAAGTCGGCCTTGAAAATGGCTTTTTAATAATAATAATAATAATAATAATAATAATAATAATAATACATTTCATTTATAAGCGCCTTTCAAAACTCTCAAGGTCACTTTACAGTCACAGGATAGGTTTTTTTCTGTGGGTGACCAACGGCAGCCACACTGTGCTGCAGGTGAGATGGAGCATAGCAGGTGGTTTGGACAAGAGGTCTGGATAGACCCCGGACTGATCATCAGTCAATCGTCATGCACGTGTAAACAGATAACCATTCACAACCACAGTCACACCTATGACAAATTTCAAATTCAAAAACATTTTCAAAAAATCCACACAAGCACAAGAACATGCAAGCGCCACGTTGTATGGTGGTAACGAAGATTCGAACTATCAGATTTTAGAGTATTTCTACAACTAAATCCATTTCTTCTCCTCCTCTAGCCATTGTGGGTTGACAAAACCGCTATTAAATCAACACAACAATATATTTGCTGAAGCAGTTCGCTAAAGATATAATGTGCCATCTCCGGCCAGTATGCTCTTATCAACTTACGGCTAGTGATACTATGATTGGCTAGTGACTAGCCAATCATAGTTTGCGAAACCTTTGACGTTTTCAGCGCCTTCCAGCAGGCCTTGGGTTGCCAACTCGAACTCTGATTGGTTAAAGCAACAGTTTCATCCACATTGATTTTTATGCTCCAGGGCATCTAGAACTGATTGTGAATGCGTCCAGGTAGATTTCTGACCCTGGTAACAAATGATGTCTGAAATGTGATTGGTTGAATGCTTAAATATGAAAACACACATCTGGAACCTGTGCAATAGGGGAAAAGTAATGAAAGGAAGCTGAAAGACAATTTAAATTGAATTAATAAGAATTCATGAACAAAATATATTTCACATTAGTCTGTGATTCAGATATTTATAGGACAGCAGACAAGGCCTTGCAGGCCTCGACGCCCCACCACTGGTCTTAACTAGTCCTGGGATAGCGACTAAGTGTCGAGTGGTTAACCGTTAACGCACTGACCTCACGGTGCAGATGTTTATTTCCAGTTATGGCTTTCCTGTGTGGAGTTTGCATAATCTCCCTGTGCCCGTGTGGGTTTTCTCTGGGTCCTCCGGTTTCCTTCCGTATTCCAAAAACATGAATGGCAGGCTGATTGAACGAACACTCCAAATTGTCCCTACGTGTGAGTGTAAGCACGGATAACTGTTTGTCTATGTGTGCCCTGCGATTGGTTGGAAACCAGTTCAGGGTGTCCCCCGTCTGCTGCCCGAAGACATCTGGCAGAGGCTCCAGCACACAAAAGACCCCCGTGAAGTAGAACATGCATCAATTCTGCAAAATTTAGCAACATCCCCAGTCATCTGCTATGGCACAACACCCTCTGGAGGTAATAGCAGGAATTATTTTCTCATTGCTTAGCCTTAGTTTATGGAAGGCGAGGACCACATTTGCTTATCAATGCCCGACAGTTGAGATTTTTAATTTATACAATGATCGGCCTCAAATTATAATCACATAAATATATTCATATCTTACTTTACAGATCTGTGAAGCAAAGAGCAGCATGCGCCTGGTATTCATGTTGTGTCTGTTGGTTTCTGTGTACACAATAAGGCTTCCGTGTGGCAAATACTCCATCACCAAACTCATGTTGAGACGACCTAAAAATAAACAAACAAAACAAAGAAAGAAAGACATATGTACATGCGAACGTACATACATACGTACCTACACACGCACGCGCGCGCACACACACACACACACACACACACACACACACACACACACACACGCACACGCACACACACACACACACGCGCACACACACACACGCACACACACACACACACACACACACACACGCACACACGCACACACACACACGCACGCACACACACACACACACACACACGCACGCACACACACACACACACACACACACACACACACACACACACACACACACACACACACACACACACACACACATACATCGCAATCCAGCGATTTATTTAATGGCCCAGCAAATAACAGGAACAGTCACATTTTGCGAGCTCAGAATAAACCGAACTAAAACATGATCGACATTTGGGTTACCCATGCTGTAGCAGACCCCTCTGTACTTGACGATGTAGTCGCAGCTCATCATGCTGAGGGTTTTGATCTCCTTACGAAAGTCCTCCAAGGTTGATTGCTTATAGGGCTGAAGTTTCTTCACAGCAACCATCTCGCCTGTATCATCTCCCAGTGGGTCGTAACGACACAGTTCGACGCTTCCAAAATTTCCCTGTGGCAGGGAAAGACATCGGATTTACCACTTGAGTTATTAGGACTAAAAAACAAGCCGAGTTAAGCCCATCAAAATATTTATACAATCACATTTTCTTTTCTTTAAAAAAATGCATTCATATTTGCTAAATGAGTATTTGGGGGGGGCTGAAAATGAACCAAAAAATATTGAAATGGTTCTGATTAACATTTTTAATAAATATTTCCCCACTTTGTAAATTATTCATATTGATGACAAATTTGTGAAAATGAAGCATTTTCCCACAATGCTAAAGCATCCTGGTAATTTTGGAACATAATTTTGCAAATCCTTATCTATTAATTCTACTTCTAAACCCTAAAATCTTCTCGGCAGCACGAATATGCCAGTACTGGTTTTGATTGGGAGGGTGGTCGGTGCCATTTGACTGTCATCGCTGGATAGCTCTGGCGAGTAATGGGCAGCATTTTCACAGCCCCAATTTGTTCAGCGGAAAGGTCGGTGCTGTTGGACCTTTTGCGGCTGGATGGATTCATGGCTTGAGGAGCCCGCGATGAGAAGTTAGGAGCGTCAGCGCAGAGCGCCGAAGCGTATGTGGAACTGTCGCGGTTTGGAATTGAAGCGGATTTATGTGGTACAGGAGATGTGAAACAATCTGTTTTTGTCAATGGATGCTACATTACGTGCACATTCCATCATGACGTCTGCTGAAAAGGAGGCTTTGATCTTCTATTTCATCTAGAACTACTACATGTCACATAGAGGATGCAGGAAGTGGGAGGAAACCAAAGGACCCGGAGAAAACCCTCATAGAATATGCAAACTCCACACATGCTTGAAAATTTACATTGAGGGGCCAGTGGCCACTTCGGTCAGAGTGAACCCGATTCATCTGCCTTAAACTGATATACAGCATTTCTGTGGTTTACTTAAGTTTTTTTCATGTGTACTAATACCGTTCCCAGCAAGGAGATGTATCGTAGGTGTCTCTCCTCAAACAATGTCTGGTCCTGTAGAGTGGGATTAGGTGCATGAGACTCTGATTTGAGTGTGACCGGCTCAGTTGTATGAAGTATAACATAGTCTGTCAACAAAACAGAAAAAAAACCTGAGTCATGGCAGTTTATGGTTATAAGAGTTTTGTTTCAGCAACGGCATCAGAATGTGTGTAGGAGCCCACACCCAAAATAGAATAAATACGACACACCTGACATGATGAGGCTGTTGAGTTCTCGGATGAGGCTGCGGCATGAAGGTCTAAAGGTCGCCTTGTAGTTCATACACTGGCTGATCAGCTCTGCTAGCTCTGTCCACTGAGACGGCGGCAGTTGCTGGATACTCTCGTAAAATTGCTGCTTCTACAAATAATGGTGGTTTCAAACATTTACTCAAGTCTCCTCCACTAAACTCATATCATATTTTATAGTCAAACATGTTCATTCTAATGTCATTTTTCCCCCGAGGCGTTGCAATACTTACTTTACCATGCATACCTAATGCCAAACACACTAAAAAAACATATTAAAAAGATAAATAATAAAGTTACGACTATCTGTAATTTTCCATAAAGACAAAATAGGCTCATTTTTTTCAGTTGCAACAGGACCAGAGAGGTGAGACCACCTTTCATTGTGGAGACTTCACACTTCAAATATAAAGCCTCACTTTTAAATATTAACACTATGAAATCTTGCAAATGTGTTTTGTGTTTCATGTCTAAGTACGATTATTTGGCTTGAGTTTTGTATAATAATAATAATAATAATAATAATAATAATAATAATAATAATAATAATAATAATAATAATCCAATAATACATTACATTTTAAGCGCCTTTCAAAGCTCTCAAGGACACTTTACAGTCACAGACAAACGTTGGATTGGATTGGATTTGCCTTTATGAGTCTCGCAGTGGAGAAATATAAATTTCACAGCCGCAAAGTTATGAAAGGAATGAAAGTAGAAAAACAAAATACAGGAGCTGCTGAAAAGGCAGCCACTCTCGCGGCATAGGTACTACAATAAATAAAATACAATCCCAAATAGAATGCAATAAATAAAATACAATTACAAATAGAAACAAGAGAGAAAGAGCTACACAGAAAATGCAATTTTAAAGACGTGGGTTTTGAGATGGGACTTGAAGGTGGGAGGTTGTAGATTAATGTTTGTGCGTAGAAGAGACACAACTTTGAGTTCCATGTGGTTTTCCTTCAGACTCATTTGTGGTTGGGCAGAATGAATATTTGTTGGTTTTCAAAGATTGACTCCATGCAAATTTCAATATTTATGACCAAAGCTGGGTCACTTGTGGTAAACTTCACATTGTTTCTTTTTTTCTTTAGCTGGAAAGTTTTGTCTTTTTTTCTTCTATCCCCTTCCTCTTCGCACCCCACATGTAAGCAGGGCACACAACCTCGACGACCACTCCACTCTTTCATGCTTTTCAGTGAGACTGGAGTTCGGACGAACTCCCCACAGATCATCACAACATGAGACAATTTGTGAGTGGGACATTTGAGGACAAGATTGGATACAGATCAATTTAGATTGCGTTGAAGGATTGAATTAAGACTAATTGAGTCCCGCATTTAGTTTGGCATATGAGATGATCATTCACGTTTATTTTATCCTTTCATTTCTGCTGAAACCAACATTTTGTTGATTTTACTTTCAACCACTAAGGGACAGTGTTTCAAATGTTTACTGACTTAAGAAGAATGGCTGTGGGTGGCCAGATCTTTAATCATCTTTGGGTTTCCTCAAGTGGATGGATGTCCGTGATTAGAGGAAGCAAAAAATTTTAAGAAAGCATTTTTTTGGTTTTGATTTCGCCTATGAATAAATAAGAAATTACATGTCAATTGTTATTTCAACCAAAAAAAATATACATCTTTTTTTATTTTTTTTTCACAATTTGTTTTAATGGTGAGTGCAAGAAGTCAAAATTAAACAATCTGGAAGCAAGAATTGAACATGCAAAGTCCACCCAAGAAGGCCCGGGCCTGGAATTAAGTCCCACACCTATAGACTGTGATGTGGACGTGCTTGCCAGCTGAACACTGTACCACCATACTTTACTGTACTACCACATTTTTTTATACTTTTAATTATTCCTCCAATTCTTTTTATTCTCTCTGATGATTTTGTTCAAGGACCTAGTGACACCCTGAATTGGTCGCCATGTAATCACACTGTTCCTCTTCTTCTTCTTCCAATAAGTTCTTCTTCTTCTTCTTATTATTATTATTATTTTATTATTATTATTATTATTATTATTATTATTATTATTATTATTATTATTATTATTATTATTTGTAGTATTAGGATTATTGTTGTCATTATAACTCATTATTATTATTATTATTATTATTATTATTATTATTATTATTATTATTATTTGTAGTATTATTAGTATTATTATTGTCATTATCATAGCGGTGGTAGTAGTAGTAATAGTAGTAGTAGTAGTAGTGGTAATAGTAATCGTGGTGCGAGTAGTAGTAGTATTAATAGTGGTAATAGTAGTAATAGTAATAGTGGTGGTAGTAGTAGTAGCAATAGTAATAGTGGTAGTAGTAGTAGTAGGAGGAGGAGGAGGAATGTTCATTTATATTGGACATGAAGTGTACCGTATGTACCTGTTGAAGGTCCCAGTCTTGCAACGGAGGATTGCCATTGTTAAAGATCTCCCACACGGTAGCACCAAAGCTCCATTTGTCACACTCCAAGGTCAGCTTGTCTGGAGCCTCCAACACCTCTGGAGCCACCCAAGGAATTCTGTCCAGGATAACTAAAATGATCATACATAGTACCGCATGTCTCAATAAAAAAAGGTCAAACATGTAGGCAACTATTGAAAAATAAGAAGAGTAGTTCATATGTAAAATAAATTACTTCCTGAATCATAATTTGGGTATCGAAAATGATGTCTCATACCATTGATTGCATTTGACATAAAATTCTACTTTTTCGTAACAAGGAGCTAATGACAGTATCTCACCATTTCTGCCAATCATTGTGATGCTGATACCGGGGTCACTTAGCTTGATAAAAGGAGAAGTGCCCTGAGACCTGTCACCTTCTCTGGCCAGTAGAAGATTTTTTGCACAAATATTTCCGTGGACAATATTCTTTTCTTCCTGTAGGGCCGGAGTTTTTCATGAAATTTGTCATCTTTTTAAAAGTGTCACATTGAAAATCGTATCACCAGAAAGTTGAGGGCCCATGCAAGCTGTTTGACAATATCAAGTTTCCAGCTCACTGACATGGACTGTCCCCTCTTCAGGTAAAGGTCGAGGGCCCCATACTTTACCAACTCTTGGACCATTATGTCTGCAAAAAGCAGGAAACTTTGTTTTAACAGCTGAAAGAAGTCAGAAATGCTCATCCAAAGCAACAGGACTCAACAGCTTCAGTCATGTGCAGTGAAGCTCTCAGAGCCAAACTCTGTGTGTATATTTTCAGCTAAAAGGCAACGCGAACCAAGAACCACACATTGTGAATCCTTTCTAAAGACATTTTGAAACATCTTGCTTGCACAAGTCACATATTTGTGATAGCATGTAGTAAATGTAACGACTGACGTAAATCTGCATTTAGGTTACAACTTACTTTTTGTTCCATGAACACTGATGCCATAAACCAAGACGAGATGTTTGTGTGAGATTTGACTCATTACGCTGGCTGCTTCAAAAAATGACTGAATAACAGAAATAATGAACATGTTTAAGAACGATGCAACAGGATCAAGAAATCAACTATGTCTTTTTTGGTGTATTTTGGTGTATTTTGGTCATGTTAAACTCACTTCCCAGCAGTTCTTGTGACCGCCATCAAGTTCTTTCAGGAGAACATCCGTCACATGTTTCTCACCATCACGAATGGCAGTTTTGGTGCCTTTAAAAACTCGTGTGAAGGATCCTTGTCCAAGGCTTTCCCCCTAGTAAGAATAGCATCAAGAAACTACAGTCAAGTGATTGGAGTATAGAAACACAGAACCTGAAAATCTGGCGTCTGTAAGGAAAACTGTTTAGATCTCCAAAATGTTGGATATCGAGTTGTCTAGTTGTCAAGTTATCAAAAAATCGATAATCCCAGCATGCTATTTTCCTGGAAGACAGTTTAGCAGCCATGAACTTCTATAATAGGATACCCATTTTAGATCTTCGTATCTGATCATATGGAACTGGATATGACCAAACTTTTTCCTCTCAGGTGTTTGGGACCCTTCAGCTTCAACAGAGATGCCGTTTCGTACGATGATGAGATTTGTGAGTTCTACAGAGGAACCAGGGAAAATATCTATTGTTACATCACATGGAAAAGGTGAACGTTTCTGTTCTTCATATCCTTAGCATAGCATATTATTTATGTTCAGAAGGAGGCAACCTTTGGGTTGGGGTGGACAACAATGGCCGAGCTTGGCAGGCACGTTATCCAGCAGAAGTTTGTGTTGCTGGTAAAAGCTGGTGAGCTCGATCAAAGTGGAAAAGGACTTCTGGACACCAGGAAAACGATACTGCTTATTCTTAATGATGAGACAATCTTTGTAATCAAGTCCAAGCGGAGTCTTTACAAGAATAAACACAAAACAATCAACAGTCATGTAGTTAAGTTAGTTGGTTCATAAGTATGCCACCGAAGCACAAGTTACCTGAATACAAACAGTCAGGAAAAAGTTGTCAAAATCTTTGGGACTCTGCCGAAGTAGGAATTTTCCACCTTTTAACCCGGACCTTTTCAACTTGTTGACTGCAAACTCCGACCTGATTGGAGACATCAAAAAAATTCTTCATTATTGTTGTAGGGAGGGGTACAGTTGGTCATCTGTCAAAATGACTTACGTGATCGGGCCATGAAAATGGTTTTTGATACCCTCCAAAATACTTTCAGGCACAGTGTCACGACAAAAGTAATTGCTGGAGTCGGTGGTCAGTCTGTAGTAGCCGTCAACAAGCGACACAAATGAGAGCGCGTCTCTCAGGCTCTGGAAATTTATTTCCTTTGATATACATCAAAGGTAAATGTATAGAAACGTTACCATTGCTTCTTTTTTTGTTTTGTTTTCATGTTTGGGCACATTCTACATGAAACATGGACTTACCATGGATCTATCATCGTGGCGAAACACGGTCACCAACCGGTTGTTTTCTTGCTCGTGAGATACTCGATTCATACAAATGGCAATGATGTCCTGGAAATCACAGAATGTGTGCCACACCTACAGAGGATTATAGATTATTTTTGTTAATCATCTGATTTTATTCCATACCTGCTCAATACATTTCTTCTAACTCTTATGCTCAAGGGCTTGTGAATTATCTTGAGTGTAGACGATCTGACTTTGGGCAAGATCCGGAGCAAATAATAATAATAATAATAATAATAATAATAATAATAATAATAATAATAATAATAATAATAATACATTTCATTTTTAAGCGCCTTTCAAAATTCTCAAGGACACTTTACAGTCACAGGATATTTTTTCTGCGGGTGAGCAGCGGCAGCCACATGCGACAACGTTCACTCAACCCAAAAGTGACATGACACATGACAAGAAAACTAACGTCTCTTGAGCTCACCAAAGAACCATCGGGATAATGACTTCCACTCGATTGAATTCCAATTTCCCCAGTAACCTTCACATGGGTGAACGTTCCATTGGATTGGGAAGAACCAGCGCCGATGTGGTACACTTCACTTCCTAAGGCGGGTACGATACTAGCCATTTCAACCAAATACTTCAGTTTCAAGCTGTACTCATCCACAGAGCTGTTTCCAAGCTTCTTCAGGAAACGCTTGAGACTATTTCTGATTCGATAGCGATCCAGGCGATTGCGTTTCTGGATATCATGGCGGTGTGACACAGGAAGGCAAGATTTGTAGCTGCGGGTAAAGAGTACATGGAATTTTTGCTTACTTGGAATGAAACCAGTAAGGTTTTTGACCAGTGATATATTTTGTTCAAATCTTCGTCATCCAGTTGCAAGACCACACCCTCAAATGAAGGAAATAAACTGTGTAAATTCTGCAAATACCTGAGGACCTTGCAGAGCTCCCTTATGCTCAGGTGCTGCTCCTTTGCGATTCTCCACAAATCCAGCACTGCCAGGCCAAGGCATTCTTCTTGAACGCTCAAAGGGGGCGATACTCCGGCTTCGCCTGTGATGAAGTCACTTCGTACCTGCAGTACATAAGATTCATTGATTCATTGATTCATTGATTGATTCATTCATTCATTCATATCAGAACAGCTTTATAAAAACTACGGTTGCGGAGGGGATGCTAGACCCTATCCCAGCTGTCTTCATACTGACACCTTGGGACAATTTGGAGTGTTGAATCAGCCTGTCATGCATGTTTTTAGAATGTGGGAGGAAACCGGAGGACCTGGAGAAAATCCAAGTCACCTTGGGGAGAACATGTGAACTCCACACATGGTGATCCAAAGCCTTGTGGAACTTTTAAATTTAGGTGCCAGTGGCCACGTGAACTGAATCATTTTTGTCTGGAGAGCTGCCTTGAAGTGACATATTTCTGTGGTTTACTTTAAGTTATTTCATGTCTACTAATAATAATCTACCTTTCCCAGCAAGGTGATGTATCATAGGTATCTCTCATCAGGTGTCTGGTCCTGTAGAGTGGGATTAGAGGCTCGAGACTCTATTTTGAGTGTGAGTGGCTCAGTTGTGTGAAGTATAAAATAGTTGTACGAAGAGAACATGCAAACTCCACACAGGACGTGAACCCGGTGCCTCTGCACTGAACTTGACGTGCTAAACACTTGACTATATGCCCAATACAGTATACGCACCCTTATAGAGGGTTTAGAAACACTACATTTCATATAATAACAACCAATAATGTTCTACCAGCATTAAGCCCATGGACTGGTCCCAAATCAATTGCCAGAGGTGTCGATGGAAATGTGTAATGTGTATAAATGCCTGTGCATGTGTGTATGAATGTGTGTGTATTTGTAATGGGTTAATCGTGGTAGGTTGGTGGCTTGAAAATGTGATCTTTGGTAAACACATCTTGGGCACCTCTGGTGTCGTGCGACTTGTATGCCATTAATAGTGCACAGCGATGTCAGCCACGGGCCTCCTCAACATGTTGGTTTAATCATTAAGCTACTTACTAATGGCTACTGGGCATGGTTCTAATAGATAAACCCACACACATGATGATACTCATCAAGGCGCAACACAAGGAAAAACAACGTGTACACACACTCCTGAGGGAAAATGCAAACAGTTTCTGAAAATTACAAATGATGAGTGCATGTACAAACATGAGACTGTGGGGTTAAGTTAGGACTGGAACTAAGCTCAAGCATTGTCATTTTCAGGAAAAGATGAAATAACGTATCTCAAACATGCTGTTGACATGCTTTCCTTTACCTGGGCGAAGAGATAGTCAATAACAGAGTAGTCAAGCACAGGACAAATTCTGTCTCTGGTCAGACTGTAGCGGTATGACATTCTTGGTCCCTGTCCATACCAATTTCCAAAGAAAAACCTGCACAAGAATCACTAATTACCACAGATTGCCAGAAAAAAAACAACTAAAGAGTTCAACTGAGTTACTATACATGGAAATGTGATTAAATCATGTCACTGTGATTATACCGTCATTATATATGTAAACGAGCTGAGCAGAGAGGTGCACAGTATGCACACACAACCAAGCGGCATTCGAAATGGCTGCGACTGGCTTTTTTCTCTACCCTGAATCAGTATTTTTGATGCACTATGCTGGAAGTTGAACTTTCTCAGTCAAACATATGTGAAAAATACATTTATTTAGAGAGGGGCTTGCACATGTCTAATCGTATCACACGATCACATTGCATGTTGGTGTTTTAACAGTGCCCTAAGTGCATGGTAAGATTTTGTGGAAAATAGGTGGCATTCTGGTTCATCTTAACTCAGAAATGTCCTTTCTGAAATCCCAGAGAAGCCAACTAATATTTACAAGTAGAAGAAAGTATCAGAAAATAAACCATTGAATAGTTGGTGGTTCAGAGTTGACTCACAATTGAGGTTCTGAGATCAAGACCTCTATAATTTTGCACACATGCACAGTTGATAGCCGGCGGTTTATGCTATTTTGGGTGTGAAGCCAAACAAAAAACCCTAACTGCAAAGCCAGCCGGATCCTCTCATTCCCTTTAAATTTGGTGCATAACAAGCGACAGCTGTTGACATGGAGGACACAGAAAATGATTTTCTGGAGTCCATGGATGAGGTTCAAGGACACAAACTACATTTAAAAACACATTTGCATGCAGACCTCCATGGGGTGTATGTTGTGAATCTGCCAGGGCAATCACAACTGTGAAGTGAGCCCTTGGACAACATCTTCCAAAAATCAGTTTGTATAGGCAGATAAGGACAAGCACATAAATGAAATGAATGCAAACCTGACTCTGAAGTGGACTTGTGTGTTTTCTTCTGTGTTGAACATGTGTGATGGAGGGTACCAGAATGAGACATCGCCAGATGCCAAACCAAAAAGACTTTGGTAAACTGGTAAGATTCCTTGAGAAATGAAGCACATGCATCCTCATACACTGCAGCATGGCTATAAGAGGGGAATATACAACTTTCAACCTGAAAATATTATACTCTTACCACATGTTTTTGCCGCTTGAATGCAAACATTTTCAGCAGAGACTTTGCCAGATGATATGTGTATTGTCATTGCATCTTTAGTGGGAGGGAAGAAGTACAGGTGTACTTGTAGACTGAAACCAGTGCTTGACCTGGATCTCTGGCTGCCTCCACGGTCTCTGATCATTAGAGGAGTAAATTCTTCTTCGCTGACATCCATGGATAGTTGTAAGGTTGAAATCAAGTCACTAAAGAGCTACAAGGGGACATTTTGTGGATAGGGGACTGGATACACAAAGACCTCAATACATTTTAAAAGCTCCTTCATAAATAGCACACACTGCCTTCTTTTCCCTTGAATGTATGTACAGTAAAGTCTATCGATATTCTCGGGAATCGGAAAAAATATCGATATAACCGGACTATCGATATATCCGATCCTGCGGCATGTAAATTTTCTCCTTGCGTTCATAGAAACAGCATCGTAATAAGCAGTACTATCGATATAACCGATATCGATATAACGAGACTTTACTGTACTTAATTTCACAGTTATCTTTCATGTCTGCATTGCCTCATTTCAAAAATTCTGGAAGGCAAAATCCAAAAAGCATTGATAAAAATGTCAAATCAGTACACTTTCCCTGTTTTTAATAAAATTAAATCAAAACTCAAATACACTTTAAGGATCAAATATCAACAAAGCCTTTTTACCTTTACATTCGTATGGAAGAAGTCCCAAGGTTGATTAATTTGTTTGAGGATTTCTTGTCTTTATTTGCCCTTGGATGTCTGCAGCAAGTCGTTTGACAGGTTTTCCTGTTTTAGATGTGCCGATGCCACATGGTCAGTTGCTATTTTTCCTTTCTCTGACTGTGAACTGAATTGTAACATTCTTCAAAATATCATGTATGTGAATTGTATCGTAATCGGTTAAAAAAACGATTATGAGATTATTCATGTTTGTGTGAGTAAATTCACTTACATGCAGAAATGAACTTACTGTAGCTGATCTTACAGGAAACCAGAAGCAACCCACCAATGTGGTTTCCCTGTTCAGTGCAGAGGTTGTCAGCAGTTTCCTGTCATAGCCAACAAATACATGGTTTGAACTGCCAACATTTCAGCGGTTGCATCTACAATGTCATTTCTGGAGATGTTTCTTCTCGGTTTTGTACCTGTTTGTTTGAGAAAAGTGTGTATCTCAAAAATTAATTTCCCATAGGAAACCATTAAATCGAGAATAATCCGTTCCCAGGTCTCCATAAAATATAACTTTCAACTAAATAAGCCTTAAAACCACACACACCATACCTTATTCTATGTATAATACATTTACTATTGTATTTTAATGAAGGCAATACACTGCACTATATAATAAAGTCACTTTATTTACAGTTGTGATGGTCATTGATGGCTTGACGGAATGGCGTTGGAGGTCAGAGGGAATTGCTGTTTGGAAAGAGAGTCACATTCCATAAGGTCTGTAATTAAATAAATAAACTGTACTGTAAAATAAAGTCCTTTTATTTACCTTTGTGATGGTAGAATTATTGGGCCTGGATTCTGTATTTCAAGTAAATCATCGGTGTCCAGAATATTCTGCAAACAACCCCTTCGAAGGTACTGTTGATCGATTCCAGCCTGTATTTAGATAACGAAATCCTCATCTTCCGATATTAACAAACACATGGAGTAAAGAATGCCACTCTCCTCCAACAATATCTACCTATTTATCTTACTATCTACCAATTTATCTACCTATTTACCTACCTAGTACCTATTTATCAACCTACCTACCAATGTATCTAGCTATTTATCACTTTATCTACCTATTTACCAATTTATCTACTTATCTACATAAATATCTACTTATTTCCGTACTTATTTATCTACCTAACTACCTACCAACCAATCTACTTACCTACCCACCGACCTATCTACTGACATATCTACTGACCAATCTACCGACCGATCAACCGACCGACCTACCTAACTACGGTACCGAGCTACCGTCATTACGACTAATTGCAGTACAGGTACTTGTATTTCAAATCTGAAAAATGCATTCACTACCATTTCATCTCAGGAGGGCCAGACCACCATATAAGAAATCTTGACCTTAATGACACATCACAACAAAAAAATGAAAGCGAGAACTTCTGAATTAGTATGCCTTTTCTTTCAATGGGTTTGCGTGTCATCTACTTTTTCAAGATTGCGCCCGAGGAGGCAACCGTCAGCAAGTGCTCTTCAACGGCCTTGCTTATTTGATGTTTTTGTCTTTTGTTCTGTCACATGTTGTTTGTTGTTCGACATGTAGACCTGATGTAGACAGCTTTTATTTGCCACAACACTCGTTAAAGGATAAGAATCTGTGCTTGGTGTCACATCTCGTCGCCGTCCTGGGCGCGCCCCGCCCCTCCTGTCACCTCCTCTGCTGCTCCCTGGAGACGGCCCCTCCCATCACCCTCTTCGTGAAGGCCTGCCCGACCTGCGCCCGTGGGAAAGCCCCCCGCCAGCCCCCGGCAGGACTCCTCCAGCCTCTACCGGTGCCGTCCAGACCCTGGTCCCACATCTCCGTCGACTTCGTGACAGGCCTCCCCCCCTCCCGTGGCAAGACGGTCGTCCTCACCGTAGTGGACCGATTCTCCAAGTCGGCCTACTTCGTCCCGTTAACCAGGTTGCCGTCCGCCATCGAGACGGCTCAACTCCTGGTTAACCACGTCGTCCGTCTCCACGGGATTCCGACGAACATCGTGTCGGACCAGGGACCGCAGTTCGTGTCCAAGGTATGGAAACGTTTCTGTCGGTTCCTAGGGGCGTCGGCGAGCCTGTCGTCAGGATACCATCCCCAGACCAACGGACAGACGGAGAGGAAGAACCAGGACTTGGAGGCGGCCCTCCGGTGTGTGTGCCTCCACAACCCGGCGTCGTGGGCCCTACATCTACCCTGGGTGGAGTACGCCCACAACTCCCTGGTCTCCGCAGCCACAGGTCGGTCCCCATTCATGTCCGTCTGTGGGTATCAGCCGCCCTTGTTTCCCACCCGGGAGGGCCAGGTGGAGGTACCGTCTATTGAACATCACCTCAGACCGGCCCACCGAGTCTGGAAGGAGACCAGGGACGCCCTGACACGCACCGCATCCCGGAACCAGCGGGTGCCGGACCGTCATCGGCGACAGGCACCCAGCTACCAGGTCGGGGCAGGAAGTGTGGCTGTCCACGAGGGATCGTCGGCTGGCAGGGTCTTCAGCCAAGCTGGGCCCACGCTTCACGGGTCCCTTCCCCATCGAGGCCATCCTCAGCCCGGTCTCGGTGAGGCTCCGGCTGCCACCCACCATGAGGATCCACCCCGTATTCCACGTTTCCCTCCTCAAGCCAGTGGAAACCAGCTCCTTAGCCCCCACGCCCACCCCCCCGGATGTTGGCCGACGGACCGGTCTACACTGTGCGGGAGATACTGGACTCCAGGCGCATGGGCAGAGGAGTGCAGTACCTGGTCGACTGGGAGGGCTATGGACCGGAGGAACGACAGTGGGTCCCACGTGCCTGGATCCTCGACCCGTCTCTCATCCGGGCGTTCCATGCGGCTCACCCATCCAAACCTGGTGGGCCGCCAAGAGGCGTCCGTTGAGGGGGGGGCACTGTCACATCTCGTCGCCGTCCTGGGCACGCCCCGCCCCTCCTGTCACCTCCTCTGCTGGTCCCTGGAGACGGCCCCTCCCATCATCACGCACCTGGGTTCCCACAGCTGTTTGTCATTCCCTTGATTGTGCCTTCTGACTATAATTGCCGATCGAACTAGACCGTCTTCGTCTGAGTATTCAGAAAGCTACCCTCGCGACTTCCCTTCCGTCAGGTCTGCATTATTCTTTTGTCCTCACTCATCGCCATTGGTATTGTTTTTGCACATGTGTCTCAGTAAAGACTTTTCTTGGTTCACGAGTATCTGTCTCGCCGTGTACTTTGGACCCGAACTCCCCGCTTTCCCTCGTCACTTGAGTCCTGCCTCCAAGCCTCAAGAGACATAACACTTGGTAGCTGTACCTTTTCTGTAATACGTGTGTATGAACAATGATTTTCATTGAGAGGAATGCTGGCGCCATTTGGGTGTCAATGCTGGACGGCCCCGGGGCTCTTGTCTTTTTTGCGCCTGTAATGGGCCACATTTTTAGAAATATCCAATCACCAAAAATATTTCTACAGAAGTATTTTGAAGAGTAATATTTGCCGGAAAATGTGTTACATCACGGTCTGTCTGGTTCTTTCGATGACATTCGTGTAAAGTCTAGGCCGCAGTTGCAATGACAAACGATCCAAGACCTCATAGTTGCAGCTTTAATGAAGTCTTGACATAGGTAGATTGGAAGTGTGAATGGCAAAAAATGAAAGCAAACACACCTATTATCGATGTTTCATAAATATACATGACATGTTCACAGTTAAGTGCAACATTAAAACATTAAAATAATAGTTACCCGCGAGGAACTTGCTATTAAAAGATTACATATTTTGAACTCACTTGTTTGAAAGGGAGAAAAATCCACCGCAGTTTTGGCCCGCGGGCCATGTGTTTGATATCCCTGCTCTGGGGGGTGGATCTTATGTAAATGCTGATCATAAATATCGCTGATGGACCGTTAAAAGGTCGGAGCAAAAGCGGACAGAGACATCTCCACACATCACTTTGGGTTCGAAGGTGAGAGTCCTTTGTCCCACAGAACAATGGAGGATCAATCGGCCAGCCAGCCAACCACACAGACCTTCGCCGTAGCCGACTATGCAGTCTTTGCTGTCATGCTCCTGCTCTCAATGGCCATCGGACTATATCAGGCCCTGAAGAAGCAGCCACAAGATGCCAGCACAGATGATTTCTTCACAGGCGGTCGCGGAATGTCAGCGGTACCCGTCGGGCTCTCCCTCTGTGCCAGCTTCATGTCAGCTGTCCAAGTTTTGGGAGTTCCGTCTGAAGCTTATCGCTTTGGATTCAAATTTCTCTACATGTGCCTTGGACAAAGCATCAACTCTGTGCTGACTGCTTACTTGTTCCTGCCGGTTTTCTTTCGGCTTGACATCACAAGCATCAATCAGGTTGGAATTTACATTTCTGGGAATTCAATTGCATTGAATTCAGTATACCTGGCATAGCATGCAAAGTGAAGTGTAATTTTATTCATGAATTAAATGTGTCTTTTCATACCTTTTAAAATCCTACTTCTGTACCATAAACCTTTTTTCTTTATGTACTTTGAAAAGTGCAATGCAAATTAAATGTAAACTGGTCAAAAAAAAAAAGAACGGAAGACTTGGAATATCGTTGTGGTGTTTAAGTATTCTCTATCATGTATGGCAGGTTGATGGCACATGCTAAATTGACGCAAGTCATAATTGTGAGAGTGAAAAGTTGTTTTTTGTTGTGTGGGCTTTACGATTGGCTGCTAACCAGTTTAGTGTGTAGCCTGCCCAGTGCTCCTAGAGATAGGAGCACTATAAGCAAATTTAAAAACGGATGGATCGATATACATGTACATGTATAACTATTATTGTTATTATTGTTATTGTTGTTATAAACACAGTTTAGACTGAGATGGTTTGGACATGTCCAGAGGAGAGAGAGTGACTATATCGGGAGAAGGATGCTGAGCCTTGAACTGCCAGGCAGGAGACCGAGAGGAAGACCGAAGAGGAGGTTTTTGGATGTGGTCAAAGAGGACATGAAGGTAGCTGGTGTGAGAGAAGAGGATGCACAAAACCGGGATAGATGGAGGACATTGATTCGCTGTGGCGACCCCTGAAGGGTTAAAGCCGAAAGGAAAAGTTCATATTACATTACACAACAACAATAATATCGTTTAAAATGTAAAGAAAAAAAAAATATTTCTATGCAACAGACATATGAAGAAATGAGAATCAAAAAGATACCTCTCAACATCGTACTTTTTCTCTTGCCAGAGGTAATAACACATCATGCTTGACTTTCGCATGTGTGACATCATGCACATAAGTACTTTTGAGGTCAAGGAGCCATATCAGGGCGCTTGAGCAAGTGTTCCACAATAAATCCCGTAAGGATCCATCAAGACACACCTGTCGGTCAGGTGGAGGCAACGCCGTTCCCACAAAGCTGCTGTCGGGCCTGTTTTGAGTTTCTCTATCCATGACAACCTTGTAAATATTGTGATAAGCCTGGCTGGCACATCTCAGAGTGACTCTTCAGCTCTAAGCGTTTGCTTGAGGTTGAGAACGACAAACTGCAAAGCCTTTTGGAATAAAACTTGGTTTTTCACATGGTCCTCATTGGATGGAGTAAAAAGAAAATCTCAAAGACCAAACCCGAATCTTTGCGATTGCATTGACCTTTCTGGGTATATTATCTCAATATCGTTAATCGGAAATTAACGAAATTAGGTTTTGTTGGAGGAGAGTGGCCTTCTTTCCTTCGCATGTTCGTTAATATCGGATGATGACGATTTTGGTTATCCAAATACAGGCTGGAGTCGATGAATATAACATTCGAAGGGTTTATTTGCTGAATATTCCAGACACACATGATTTCCAGGCAATTGCTGCTTGATCACGAGTGTGTCCACACCATGGACACACAACATGTTTATTTAATCAGAAGAGCGCTATTAAGACTATGGCGTGACATCAAGGCGGCATTCTTCCAAAACAATTCTTAGCTTTTAGCAGTCTGTCTCCAGTAAGCAGTGTATCGAGGTTAAAAGATGGCTCCAAGAATGAAATTGGTTCACTCTGCGTATCAGAAGGTAATACAGCAGGGGTCGGGAACATTTTTGACTAAGAGAGCCATAAAACTAAAATATTAAGAAATGTTTTTCAGTGAGAGCCACACACATACACACACACACACACACACACACACACACACACACACACACACACACACACACACACACACGCACACGCACACACGCACGCACGCGCGCACACACACACACACACACACACACACAAAGACACACACGCAAACATGCATGCACGTGATTTCAACAAAATGTCAGAATATATTATTTAAAATAACTTTGTGATACAACTCACCATTAATATGAAGTTTTTCGTTCCTCATGATTGGTAAAAAAAAATCCAGCCAAACGATTGGAATGAAAGTCAACTTGCCGGGTCCATAGGCAAAGTTCGTGCTAGCTAGCCTGCACACTGCTCATTAGCTTGCACGCTTGCTTTCTGCTGTCTCTCTGCTGTGTTGATGCTAACGTTAGCCTGGAGCTTGTCAAAGTGTCACTGATATTCAACTGTTTCTTTCATTGTATTGTTTCATTGCAAATTCGAATCATGGCAGAACATTGTCTCTCCACAAAGGCGAATCCTTCAACCTGAAGTGTACGAGACTCTTTATTTTTTTTACTCGTTAGCTTGTTTAAAAGGGGGTGTTTACCTGTTTCGACATCAACAACCATAGGTCAGTATCTTCCAATCAAAATAGCGCTTTCTACCAACTGCCGCCCAAACCAGAAATGAACAGCGAAAAAGCAAGAAAATGTACAGGGATAGCTCGGCTGAACAAACTTTTCGCCTTACAAACATTAAATTCGCGAGACTTTAATCCTGGTATAGAAATTAGTTTTCGGGAAACACACGGAGCACCACAATGGCTGGCGGTCTAGTTTTTGGCGGAAGAACACCAAACCACATGGCCGAACAGCACCACCGTGGCTCCCGGACTACTTTTCCACAAACCCTTTCTCTGAGTTCATACGTGGCATACGTGGTTTGTTACCAAGGATAGATTTGCTATTATGGGACCAAAAAAGACCCCACCACAGGATAGTGTTCAGCCAAAGAGGAAACAAAACAAAATTATAGTCGAGCAGAAAAAGGAGATAATCGAAAAACACAAACGAGGTGTGCGTGTGACTTAGTGTCCCACTGCCAGTATGCTAAATTGACCATTGTTACGTGTGGCTAAGGGTGTTTCTGTGTTATCTAAGCAAGGGTCTCAGGCAACAGAAGAGGTTGAAAAACCTCCGTTGATTTGGATTAACGAACAACAGCTAGCAGGGGACAGTGTGTGAGGGTATTATCACCGAGAAAGCAGAGCAACTTCACTCGGATATCGTATACAGTACTGTTTATTTCTTTAATTACAATACAATAGCACATTTATTATACATAAAAAAATGTATATTTTCTGTAGTTTTAAGGCTTATTTAGTAGAAAATTATGTTTTATGGGCAACTGGAAATGGATTATTCTCATTTTGAATGGTTTCCCATGTGCAATTAATGTTGGGAAGACACACTTTTCGCCTTACACTCACTTTCTGGGAACCAATTAAGCTAGTAAACTGAGGTATCACTGTATTTAGTTTCATCGGCACGCCAAAGGCAATCATCAAAAGAGGCATATATGGCTCGCTAGCTATAAATTTCTGACCCCTGTTATACAGGCTAGAGTAGATATGGCGGAAGACGCACATCATGACGTTATTGTCATGACATATCATTAGAAAAGCAAAATACTATGGCAGCGGCTTTACTCAACAAAATCTCATCAGAAATAATCCTTCATTTTCCATTTCTAAACAAATTTTATCCTGATGGTATTTGCTTTCATATCATTGCTGAGGGTTGATGACAACATGATGCAGTAGAATATTTGAGTATCACTTAGTGATACCTAATGAATGGACATTTATAATCACATTTTTATCGATTAAATGTGCATTTCACGTTTTCCCCACACTTTTTTTGAACAGCTGTACAAAGTATCCAAGTTAGGTGTGTTTAGCCCTAAGTGGAAACGTATAATGATGGCAGCCAGTGGCTTCACTTCTTGCTAGCAAGCAACATTGTTATTTTATTCACGTCTGTGTGGCTCTCAATCGAACAGGAGTGGTCCGTCGAAGAAAATGTTTCTTCATGGTTTGAAAGAGGAGTGATACAAGCAATTTTTATGAAACAGCAAAATCCTTCACTAAATCACCATTGTGGTTTAAGGTTTAATTGAGACCGTAATTACAACAGACTTCTTAGGTAATTGCCACGTAGGCGTAGTCATGCTAATGAGGTGATACCAGAGGTAATGAGGTAATCAGAGCCAGGGATAGAACATTAGAGGTAATCGGACAGAATTAAAGAGGTAATCACATTGGCTTCTGGGATTGGTCTTCTGCTCCCCCAACCTTTGAGCTGGTACCTATCAAAGCAGAGGTCTGGCACAGTCACCTATGTCCATTAGGGATATATATAAGACCAGAGTTACCAGCACAACTTTACTTCGCTGACGAAGCTCTTCGGATGAGGAGCTAAATATCCGACACCTTCAAATAAGTAGAGAAGACGGCTGAAGAAACCTTTTCCTCGATATTTCATCCATATGTAATTCCATGGCCATAACCTCACAGCTGCCAGACTGATACCTGTGTGGACATTTTGCTGTGCCCCTTAAAGGACAACTGATACCAATTTTTTGTTTCCTAACTGACATCAGAAAAACGTCTTATAGCATCTAAAATACCCAAAACACGCAGGCTGATATTTTTAGTCAAATGCAAAACACCAATAAAAATGACTTAAAGTGTGCTAAAACTGCAACAAATTGAGCTGCGAATTGGGGATTTTCCGAAAGTCCCGCCCCCAGTTTGTGACGTCACGCCAAGACGTCTTGCCTTGCTCGAGAATCAAAACAATGGCTTCAGATTCGGAGAAGATGCTTTCTTGTTTCTTATCCAGTTATGAAGATGATTCAAATAGTTCTGAAGAGGAAAGCATAAATGTTTCCAATCGATTAAAGGAGACTTCCCATATCAATTCGAGCCATCAATGACAGCAATGTAGCACCCAGAAAACACAGAAGATGGTGCCCAAGCTCCGTTGGAAATGGGCTGATTTGTGTTCTGGGAATTTGGGTCAGCGAATATCAAGTAGTTGTCTTGGTGCAACACAACGATTCACCATCGCTTTATTTATGTGTTTTCTTTCTAATTTCGCCATCAACACGAAGTTTTCAGACCAAACAAAGTACCGCAAACTGCATTGTGTGTCGCTTTCTCTGTCAGGAGCATTCCAAGCTTGATGTCACGTGGGGATCGTCATCAACTCGAAAACAAGACTTCCTGAATATTCAGCGCGGGTCTAAAAACGTAAAATATAGTTATATGCCATGGAATCTTTGTAAAATACGCTCAGTAGAAGTCATTTGAAGTGATTTTACAAATTATGGACACAACTTGTCCGGAGACGTCGGTTGTCCTTTAAAACCCAGAAACGTATTTGCAGTGCGTGTGAAAGATTTGGTTGTATCCCACATAACATATATCGAATAAGAAAATTATTTGCTGCTGAATTATAACAGGGTAAACACAATGAAGAAAGGGCGCCATAGAATGCCCTCGAATCGAAAGTAATAGATCAGAGGAAAGCTGTTGTTGATATTAATATAATAATTTAATAAGATATTGTTTTCGTCATAAAGAAATCTTCAACACAGATGGCTCTATGTTGGGGAACTCCAACTTCGGTCCTCAAAAAGGCCCCTTACCAACTCTTTCAGGAGAAACACACCTGGTTCAAATCATCAGGATCATTGTAATGCTACTTTACAGCTGAATGGTGAGTTGATCATCTGAATCTGGTGTGTTGCAGCTGGCAGAGATAGAAAACAACTGGGACAGTAGCCCTCCAGACCCGGAGTTGGAAATGCCTGCTCTGTGTATAGAAACACATATTCGCCACCAATTTCAAAATTGTTTTTGGGAGCTCATCAGGTTTTTGTAATTTTCAATTTTTTTTTTTTAAAAAGGCACTGCGGATGTTATCTTACTGTTACGCTACTCGAGGCAAGGACGCCGGGCTCGAGTGGCGAGGGAAGGAGGGAAGGCTTGGATCCGAAATGCAACGGCGAGACAGAGATCAGGGTAAAGTCTTTTACTGAAACACGCATGCAAAAACAACAAACTCATAAAGTGGGGAATGTGCGTAAAGGCAATGGAAGAAATAGCGAACCTGACAGCAAGGTAGTAATGGGGGTGACTTCCGAAATATTCCGACGGAGACTGGATAGCGCAATCGGTAGATATAGTCAGAAGGCACAATCACGGGAATGACAAACAGCTGTGGGAACCCAGGTGCGTGATGATGGGAGGGGCCGTCTCCAGGGAGCAGCGGAGGAGATGACAGGAGGGGCGGGGCGCGCCCAGGACGGCGACGAGATGTGACAGTGCCCCCCCCTCAACGGACGCCTCTTGGCGGCCCACCAGGTTTGGAAGGGTGAGCCGCATGGAACGCCCGGATGAGAGATGGGTCGAGGATCCAGGCCCGTGGGACCCACTGTCGTTCCTCCGGTCCATAGCCCTCCCAGTCGACCAGGTACTGCACTCCTCTGCCCATGCGCCTGGAGTCCAGTATCTCCCGCACGGTGTAGACCGGTCCGTCGGCCAACATCCGGGGGGGAGGTGGGGGGGTGGGCGTGGGGGCTAAGGAGCTGGTTTCCACTGGCTTGAGGAGGGAAACGTGAAAGACGGGGTGGATCCTCATGGTGGGTGGCAGCCGGAGCCTCACCGAGACCGGGCTGAGGATGGCCTCGATGGGGAAGGGACCCGTAAAGCGTGGGCCCAGCTTGGCTGAAGACCCTGCCAGCCGAAGGTCCCTCGTGGACAGCCACACCTCCTGCCCGACCTGGTAGTTGGGTGCCTGTCTCCGATGACGGTCCGCCAACCGCTGGTTCCGGGATGCGGTGCGTGTCAGGGCGTCCCTGGTCTCCTTCCAGACTCGGTGGGCCCGTCTGAGGTGATGTTCAATAGACGGGACCTCCACCTGGCCCTCCTGTGTGGGGAACAAGGGCGGCTGATAGCCACAGGCGGACATGAATGGGGACCGACCTGTGGCTGCGGAGACCAGGGAGTTGTGGGCGTACTCCACCCAAGGTAGGTGCAGGGCCCACGACGCCGGGTTGTGGAGGCACACGCACCGGAGGGCCGCCTCCAGGTCCTGGTTCTTCCTCTCCGTCTGTCCGTTGGTCTGGGGATGGTATCCAGATGACAGGCTCGCCGACGCCCCTAGGGACCGACAGAAACGCTTCCATACCTTGGACACGAACTGCGGTCCCCGGTCCGACACGATGTCCGTCGGAATCCCGTGGAGACGGACGACGTGGTTAACCAGGAGTTGAGCCGTCTCGATGGCGGACGGCAACCTGGTTAACGGGACGAAGTGGGCCGACTTGGAGAATCGGTCCACAACGGTGAGGACGACCGTCTTGCCACGGGAGGGGGGGAGGCCTGTCACGAAGTCGACCGAGATGTGAGACCAGGGTCTGGACGGCACCGGTAGCGGTTGGAGGAGTCCTGCCGGGGGCTGGTGGGAAGCTTTCCCACAAGCACAGGTCGGGCAGGCTTTCACGAAGCTGGTGATGTCCCTTCGGAACCCCGGCCACCAGAACCGTTGGGCGATGAGTTGGATCGTCCTGTTGACCCCCGGGTGACAGGCAATCTTGGAGGTGTGCCCCCAGACGAGCACCTCCGTGCGAAGAGGGGCGGGGACGAACAGGCGA
The DNA here is from genome assembly GCF_051943395.1 of Hippocampus bargibanti. NCBI lineage: Eukaryota > Metazoa > Chordata > Actinopteri > Syngnathiformes > Syngnathidae > Hippocampus > Hippocampus bargibanti. Next base: position 23,730,742 of record NC_142740.1, on the reverse strand, counting down.
TCCTTAGGACAGCCCCTGGGGATGGGGGTCGTCCCCAGGGCTTGCTGAACTTTTCTCTCAACCTCCCACCTCAGGGCACCCAGGATGCGTTGGGCCGGCAGGATGTTGGTGGTGGTCTCCTCCCTTTCTGCCGGCTCATGGATGCGGGATAGGGCATCGGGCTTGGTGTTCTGTGACCCTGGGCAGTAGGTGAGAGAAAAGTTAAACCGGGTGAGGAAGAGTGACCATCGGGCCTGTCGCGAGTTAAGTCTCTTGGCAGACCGGATGGCCGCCAGGTTCTTGTGATCCGTGTAGACGGTGAAGGGGTGTTTAGCTCCCTCAAGCCAGTGTCTCCATTCCTGCAGGGCCAGGACGACCGCCAGCAGTTCCCGATTGCCGACGTCATAATTGGCCTCGGCGGGGCTGAGCCGGCGGGAGAAGAAGGCGCATGGGCGTAGCTTCTGGTCGGTGGGAGAGCGCTGGGAAAGGACGGCCCCTACTCCGGACTCGGATGCGTCAACCTCGACCGTGAACGGAAGCTCGGGGTCGGGATGACGCAGGACAGGGGGGTTGGTGAAGGCACGACGGAGGCGGTTGAATGCCCCCTCAGCATCGGGAGTCCACCTGAAAGGGAGCTTGGTGGACGTGAGGTTAGTGAGGGGAAGTGCCTTCTGACTATACCCGCGAATGAAGCGGCGGTAGAAGTTGGCAAACCCCAAAAACCGCTGAAGCTGCTTGCGCGTCTTAGGGGTCGGCCATTCCACCACCGCTTTGGTTTTGGCGGGGTCGGCCCTGAGCTGCCCCTGCTCCACGACAAACCCCAGGAACGACAGAGAGCGGACATGGAAGTCGCACTTCTCTGCCTTCACGTAGAGCCGGTTTTGCAGGAGCCGCGCCAGGACCCGTCGGACGTGTTGCCGATGTTCTTCTGCAGAGCGGGAAAAAATAAGAATGTCATCTAGGTAAACAAAAACGAAAACATTGAGGAAGTCCCTGAGCACATCATTTATCAGATTTTGGAAAACGGCGGGCGCGTTCGTGAGCCCGAACGGCATCACCAGGTATTCGAAGTGCCCTAAAGGTGTCTTGAATGCTGTTTTCCATTCATCCCCCTCACGGATACGGACCAAATGGTAGGCGCTGCGAAGGTCTAATTTAGAAAACATGGTGGCGGACTGAAGGGGCGCGAAGGCCGAATCCATGAGGGGGAGAGGGTATCTGTTACGGATGGTGATGTCGTTCAGGCCCCGGTAGTCAACGCATGGGCGCAGGGATCCGTCCTTCTTCTCGATAAAGAAAAACCCTGCGCCCAGCGGGGAACGCGACGGGCGAATGAGTCCCGCCGCTAGAGAGGAGTCTATGTAAGTGCTCAGGGCTTCCCGTTCCGGTTGTGAAATGTGGTAAAGTCTGGAGTCCGGTAATGGAGCCCCTGGCTGCAAGTCAATGGCACAGTCATACGGTCGGTGGGGTGGCAGGGATTGGGCTCTGTCCTTGCTGAACACCTCCCGCAGGTCATGGTAACATTGTGGCACACCCTTGAGGCAGATGGCCTCGGGCGGGCCAACGCGGGAGGGATCTTGCCCTGCCGTAGCCGACCGTAGGCAGTTGGCGTAGCAGTAGGGGCTCCAGCCCTGAATGGTGGGACCCTCCCAGGAGATGGATGGGTCGTGGGTATTGAGCCAGGGAAGACCCAATACCAATGGAGCATTCCGGGAGGGCATGACTAAAAATTGGCGGTGCTCCACATGGTTCCCCGCTACCCGAAGTTTGAGCGGGGCCGTGATGTGCGTGACTCGCGCTAATAGTCCTCCGTCTAGGTCCACGAACTCCTTGGGGGGCAGGAGGTCGATAAGTTGGCAGCCCAATGAGTCTGCCAACTCGGGATCGATAATGCACCCGTCGGCCCCCGAGTCCACTAATGCCCGCACTGTTTGGGAGCTGGAAGGCCCAGTCAATTCACTTTCCAGCTCCAATCGCGTTACGGGGGTAGGGGGTTTTGCCTCCCGCGGTCGCCTATGTCGTTTCTTCGACAGGGACTTGCATGTGCCGGAGGTCTTTGGTTGGGGGCCTTGGGTGCGGCGAGCCCCGGGTTCGATGCGGTCGTTCCCCCCACCAATAAGCATGGGTTCGGGGGAAATCTCCCGACGTCGCACGCGCTCGCTGTCGGCGTTGGTTCTCAACGACCGGGTTCGTGGCTCGTCGGGCCGCCGACCGCTCTGCTCCCTCCGTCGCTCCTGAAGGCGGTGATCAAGGCCGATGACTATGTTGACCAAGTCGTCGAAGGTGGTGCCAGCGTCGCGTGTAGCCAGTTCGTCCTTGAGATCGGAGTTAAGCCCGCGACGAAACACCCCCCTCAACGCTCGGTCGTCGTAGCCGCTGCCAGCGGCCTGAATCCGGAAGGCGACGGAGTACTCTGCAGCCGAGCGGGACCCCTGGACGCAGTCGAGGAGTCTTCCTTCTACCTCAACTTCCGTGACTGGATGGTGGAATACCCGGCGAATCTCTGCCACGAAGTCCGGGTAGGAGGTGCACAGCTCCGGTCGAGACTCCCGGATGGCCAGCACCCACGTCTCGGCGTCTCCCCTGAGCAGGCTGGTGATAAAAGCTACCTTAGCCTCATCGCTAGCGTAGGCTTGCGGCAGTTGTTCAAACACGAGCGCGCATTGCATGAGAAATTGCGCGCAACGCCCGGTTTCGCCTGCGTAGCGAGAGGGGTTGGGTAGCGGGAGCGGGTGCCCACCCGCGGACGGGGAGGACCGAATTGTGAGGGCTGCCAGACGTTCCTCGACCGTCTCGAATCGTTGAGCCAGCGAGGTGGTGATCTGGCGGAGTTCCGTGATGACTTGCGCCATCTGGCTCGAACGCTCCGCTTGCATGGAGAGGGCGGTGAGGAATCTGTCTTCGCCGGCGGGATCCATGGGTGGTCGGAATATTATGTTACGCTACTCGAGGCAAGGACGCCGGGCTCGAGTGGCGAGGGAAGGAGGGAAGGCTTGGATCCGAAATGCAACGGCGAGACAGAGATCAGGGTAAAGTCTTTTACTGAAACACGCATGCAAAAACAACAAACTCATAAAGTGGGGAATGTGCGTAAAGGCAATGGAAGAAATAGCGAACCTGACAGCAAGGTAGTAATGGGGGTGACTTCCGAAATATTCCGACGGAGACTGGATAGCGCAATCGGTAGATATAGTCAGAAGGCACAATCACGGGAATGACAAACAGCTGTGGGAACCCAGGTGCGTGATGATGGGAGGGGCCGTCTCCAGGGAGCAGCGGAGGAGATGACAGGAGGGGCGGGGCGCGCCCAGGACGGCGACGAGATGTGACACTTACGTTGTAAATTAATGCTTTGATGGTTAAAAAATAATTACGTAAAATGATCACTTGTTGCTGAATCTAATCCTTAAAGGACAACCGACGCCTCCCGACAAGTTGTGTCCATAATTTGTAAAATCACTTCAAATGACTTCTACTGAGCGTATTTTATAAAGATTCCACCGCATATAGCAATATTTTACGTTTTAAGAATATTCATTCTTGTTTTCGAGTTGATGATGATGCCCTACTTGACGTCACAGAGGGAACTCCCGTGATCGAGAAAGCGACACACAATGCATTTTGGGTACTTTTTTTAGTCTGAAAATACTGTGTTGATCGCGAAATTAGAAGGAAAATTACATAAATAACGTGATGGTGAATCGTTGTGTCGCAGCCAATTGCGGTAAGACACATAAAGAAGGTGTAAGCTTACATAAATTCCCAACGGACAAATCAGCTCATTTCCAACAGAGCTTGTGCGCCATCTTTTGCATTTTCTGGGCGCTACATTGGAGTCCGACGGCTCGAATTGATACGGAAGGACTTCTTTAATCGATTGCAAACATTTATGCTTTCCTCTTCAGAACTATTTGAATCATATTCATAACTGGATGAGTAACAAGAAAGCATCTTATCCGAATCTGAACTCTCTGAAGCCATTGTTTTGATTCTGGAGCAAGGCAGTGTGTGACCAATAGTGACGTCACGAACAAGGGGCCGGGACTTTCTCAATCTGCCCAATTCCGAGCTCATGTTGTGGCAGTTTTGGGATACTTTAAGTCATTTTAAGTGGTGTTTTGCACTTGACTAAAAATATCAGCCTGCGGGTTTTGGGTATTTTAAATGCTATAAACGTTTTTCTGATGTCAGTTAGGAAACAAAAAAAAATGGTCGGTTGTCATTTAATGAATACACTTTGGAAAATGTACTGCTCTATTGCATATTAGGTGTTATTGCATAATTTTAATTATTGTTATTAAAAAATAAGGGCAGATTTGGAATCAGTGAAAACAATGACTTGGGAAAGTTTACTTCTCGATTAAAAAAAAAAAACACTGCCATTAAAACCATTTATTGACCAGCGTTATTATCTTGTGGCAAATTTGAATTACAAAATGCATCACAGGAGACAAATTTTAGTGTACCGGGTATTTGTGTGTCTTCTATTTATACGGCAATATGTTGGAAAAACTATTGGTGATGATCAAACTAAATACATATGAAGTGATATGAAGTGAAAATGTATCAGGAATGTTATAGTGTGGCCTGTCTGCCCGTCACAGTATCTGAAGATGAGATTTGGCAGAGGGATGCAGCTGCTGGGGAGCATCCAGTTTCTTGTGGCTACAGTAAGACAAGCACACGACTTCAAGGATGTTCACAACTTGTGTTTACCTGTTTCAGTAATTTACATTTTCACATCATCTCATGCAGACGTATTGACAGGAGCATATTTGTGATGTGTTGCGATTAGTGCAACATAGAAAAGTACAAATTGTCTTGAACTAGCTTTTATGGTTAGTGTTTTTATTCACAAAATTGCTCACAAGCACATTTTTTAAGTCAACATAGCTGTATCTCATGGTTGAAGCCATAAAGTAAATCCATTCAATGATATAAAAAATGATGAAATAAAAACGAATATCCTCAGAAGTTATCACAAGAACAGGTAATATCTGATTCTGAGTGGAGTACTTTATTTCAGTACTGGGGCATGTTAAAGACCGGAGGGAAGGATGTCTTCGTCGCGCAACATTAATATTCACTGAAGTCATATCAGCACTAAAGTTTTAACTTTCACTGAAGAAAGGTAGAAAATAATCATGCCAAAAATACAGTCAAATACATCAAACAATAATATAACAAAATGTGTTTCTGTGTTGTTTACTTGCTTTGCCTATAGCTGCTGTACACAGGGGTTGTTATTTATGCACCAGCATTGATCCTGAACCAAGGTTGGTGCGATTACCTCTTGACATGACTCCAAACCGTTTTGTGGAATTTTGTTCTTTGTACTTTAGACAAATCTGGTTAACTTCAAAGAACTTCCCTTTCGGGGGGGGGGGGGGGGGGGGGGGGGTGTCAGAAGATACGAGCAACTTAAAATAACACGTGACTGTTTAAAAGTAATGAATATGAGTTTCATCGGTCCAAGTGGCCCTAATGATTTTTATGTGCCATATATTGCCATTTCACAGCAACTGGACTCAATATGTGGATGTCTCTGTTCTCTTCCGGAATCATCTGCACACTGTACACAACTCTGGTAAAGTCATGAAGCATGTCCATTAATCTAATCATTCCCATTGATGTCCACTATAGGTTGGGAAATATGTGTATAGTCAGGCTATCCCAGTGTGTCTAAATATCTTCTTTTTTATTGGTCTATTCTAGGGGGGCATAAAAGCCGTGATCTGGACAGATGTTTTCCAGATTGTTGTCATGTTTTCAGGCTTTATGGCAATTTATATCCACGGCACAGTTCTGGTGGGTGGTCCCACGGCAGTGCTGGAAATTGCCACCAATGGATCGCGGGTTAATTTTGACGAGTATGTGAAAACAACCCCTTTTGTCATTTTTATCCAAATGAATGTTTTCTTTAGATGAAAATAGAGCCACCTGATCTTTTGCTCAGATCCAAACAAACTACTGCTGTGAAAAATAATTTGGATGGGTGATAGAACCTGTTTCTTCATTTCTACTTATTTTTATATGTTACTTTAGTCTATATGTGTATGTAGTTTATTTTATAACCTTGCATATCTGTAGTGTGTACCGTTACTCAACCATTCTTAGTTCAGTCTGAAATCATATTTCACCCTTCTATCTCGTAGCTGATAGGACCCTATGAAAGGATGTCATTCCCGCCCTCTGTATTAATAAACATCTCAGGTGAGGGGAGAGCAGAAGATTCTCACTCAATGGCCCTCCTACTTCGACCTCACAATGTCTCTGCTGTCCAAGATTAAAATAATCTATTTGTTCGTCACCTTGATTCCTGCTGATTTTACTACCATCTTCTAACACTGTGAAGAGCCACGAACCAAACATAAAGAGCTATCATTTTGGTGGAGGATGCGGACAGAGACATTGTGAGGTCGAAGTAGGAGGGCCATTGAGAGAGAACAAGAGAGAAAGATCTATTAATGGGCATGTGCAGCATAGTTATTTTATGGCATGGCATCATCGCTTTTTCTGGCGTCATTTCAGATTTTGGGAATAGAACACGTATCTGATACACAATTTATCGTTTTAAAGCACTAATAATTGAATAATTGAAAACTGCAAAAAAAATCTACACCTCACAGGTGTAAATATTTATCGATTAATTGACATCTAATCGATTACAAAATCAATCAAAAAGTATGTGAATGATTGACAATTATTTTGGAGTCATTGTTTTACCTTCAAATTGTCCAAATATTTTGATTTCAGCCTCTTGAGCATACATTCTGTTATTTCTGTAGTTCTTTACAAAAATGAGGCATTTGCAAACATCTGCTTTGGCTTTACTGAACCAGGAACTGAATCCATTTCAAAGAGGTCACTGACTAGAACATCACTTCTTGTTGTGTGATATTGCTTAATTGTTGTTTAGGTGTTAGTTAACCGCCCAGGACCACGTGAATGTCGTTGATGTGATCATTTGAAAATGTAAAGACTAGCAAAGATTCAAGAAAATAATGTGGTGCATCTGACATTTGCCTTGTTTGCCAATGATTGAGGAATCATGAACATGATTGTTGCCTAAAATAGTAATATTAATAATAACAGCTAACATTTATTTGAGCAAACTTGTTAAGTTAGTATCAACCTGCTGACCTTTTACATTAATCATTACAAAGCAAAAGATCAGTTGGGTGATGGTAGATGGTATTTTACACAGGGCTGTGCAATTTAAAATGAAATCATTGTGGTTGATGGCACTATCCTTGGATATTTGTACAGTTTTGACTTTGACCCTCGACGACGTTACACCTTCTGGAGCTTAACTTTTGGAGCTTCAGTTTTGTGGCTATCCATGTATGGAATAAACCAAGCTCAAGTCCAACGCTACATCTCCTGCAGAACCGAGAGGGAAGCCCAGTGGTGAGTCCTTGCGTTAATGATCATGTTAACCGTTTGTGAATTCCATGTACTCCTTATGTAAACCAAAGTTACAGAAGCATACACAAGTGTATGAAGTATCTAAGATCTTAAGTATCGTATTTTCCGGTGTGGAAGGCGCACCGGAGTATAAGCTAAATTGGTCAACAAAAACATCACTCCTGCCAAAACAGTCCATTTGCTAATTTGAGAATGTTTCAATTGTATGTTTAGATGGGGAAATTTTATTTTAAATTGTATTGCCCCTGTGAGTCTGAATAGAATTCCATTTGTTTTAGGCCGATTTATTTAGATTGTGGTGTTTATACAGTCTGAAGACCTTTCAATGTGTATTCTAACCAGCTTCAAATCAGAATACAAGGGGCTCTGTGTCAACTCAATGTGAACGTTGCCATCATTACTTTTTCTTGCAGGGCGATATTTGTCAACCAAGTAGGTTTATGCCTCATTGTGATAAGTGCGGGTGTCTGCGGCATCGTCATGTTTGCTTATTATATCAAGTGTGATCCACTGAAGTCTGGCAAAGTGTCTTCCCCCGATCTTGTAAGTTGAATATCTTGTTGTCGGTATAGCATTGTTTTTTTAATCTGTCCCGGTTAAATTGCCAGTAAAGTATGAGGGAAAGACAAATAGACATATCATTAAGTGGTTCATTGGTGGTTACCAAGTGCTTCAGGTTGTTTGAATTTACTGTTTACACAGCAATTTTCGGAAAGAACTGAAAGGTATATCCACTGTGAAAATACAGCAAAAGTACCATGACACAAACACTTTTTCTCTCTCCTTGTTTTTATGATGCAGTATATGCCCTACTTTGTGCTGGATATATTCGTGAGCTATACTGGCTTTCCAGGTCTTTTTCTGGCATGTGCCTACAGCGGCACACTGAGGTATTGAAAATAATCGTTCATGAAAGAAATTGACGCAAAAGGAAATTTTGCATTGTTTTTCATTATTTGAACCATAATTTTTGTCATCATACCCCAATACACCCAGATTGCAAATAGTAAATAGAATGCACTACTGAAGGTATCATCAAATGATAGACAGCAAGCAAAACACATACACAACTACTAGCTGCAGAGAAAAACAAACATTACAGCAGCGAATCACCTGGCCAACGAAGTCAAGTAGGGGGATAATTGTCTTTGTGTTGTCATATTATTTTTGTTGTTGTTGTTCTTTTGACTTCAAGATGGCACCGCGAGAGTGGCTGCCTTTCCAGCAGATCATGTATTTTGTTTTTCTACTTATTGCATTCCTTTCATAACTGCTGCTGTGAAATGTAAATGTCTCCACTGCGAGACTAATAAAGGTAAACCCTATCCAATCCAATCCAACAACTCTAATTTGGAGACCACATTTTGACAAGGTGACAACTGAAAATGTCAGCTCATTAAGAGATTTTATGTTCACCCCAAAAAAAAATAATAATAATATTGTATTATGAAGTAAACATCAGTGCCTCTGATGGATCAAACATGTCCTCAGAATAGGCAAGAATTGCACTCTAAAGTAACTTTCAAATGGACCTCAGCTTGGAGAGAGGAAACTAGTGAGAACACAAACATCCTGGTTGAGAGCAGTGAGCCCAACACTGAAGACAACACAATTTACTTGGTGCTAGGCACAACATACTATAGGACTAGGCGAAAGCAAACAAATATAGTCTTATGTATGAGGAAAAGGAGGATTAAGTCATAAGTAAACACAAAAAATGATTAATGATAGAACACATAATGAGCAACAAGTATTTAAAAATGTGGGTAAACTGTTTGATTTTAGCTTCTGACATCTGTTGGAAGAGCATGACATTGTACTGCTTGAAACTGTTGGTAATTGGCTTTCACAGAGGAGCAAAAAGGGGCGGCTCGGTTGTTGAGTGGTTAGCATGCCGGCTTCACAGTCAGCGGTTACGTTTGAGTCCTGCTGTGGCCTCCCTGTGTGGAGTTTGCATGTTCTCCCCGGGCCCACGTGGGCTTTTTTCGGGTCCTCCGGTTTCCTCCCACATTCCAAAAACATGCATGGAAGGGTAATTGAACATTCTAAATTGTCCCTGTGTGCCCTGCGATTGGCTGGCAACCGATTCAGGGTGTCCCCCGCCTTGTGCCCGAAGACGGCTGGGATAGGCTCCAGCACCCCCCTCAACCCGAATGATGATGAAGCAGACTGGATGGATAGAGGAGCAAAGATATGCAGTGTATAAACGGGTTGGGATTGACTGGTTGAACACAGCAGTCCACCTTAACTGGATCGGAGTAATTCTCTAAGAAACAGCTTTCAATTTATGATTAAAAAAAAGAATGACATGAAAAAAAACTTGCAATGTTCCTCCTATGCAGCACAGTTTCCACGAGTATCAACGCAATGGCAGCAGTAACGATGGAGGACCTCTTTCAAAAGTATCTGCACCACCTGAGCCAGAAGAAACAGATCTTGATTTCTAAAGGACTGTGTAAGTTTGAATACTATGCATCATTCATTCATTTGCTATTCATTAAGTCACATATTTGTTTTAAATATACAAGGCTGATGATGTAGAAGTCGCGTGAGCCTTGCAGACTGCTAGAAGTGTGACATATAGTAAGGCCAAAATAATGAGGCTTTTTTTTTCCTGTTCAAGCCTTCCTGTATGGAGTTGCTTGTATAATCATGGCCGTTTTAGCCTCATTCCTGGACTGGGGAGTTCTTCAGGTAAAAAAAAAAAATAAGTAAACAATTTTGGGAATGGTATCTTCACCATCCAAATTAGACACACTCTGTTCTGTGGTGCTGGTTGACTTCCTGCTCATTCTAATATCATTTTTCTCATTTTGTTCCAGACCATGTTTAACTTTTTTTTTGACCTTGCTTAACTGTACGGGTAATGTTTTATGTCAGCGGTCCGGGCGCTCAAAGAGAGGCAGACAAGCATTTTTTTAACTTATTTTTCACAGAGCATCAACAACTCCCCGCCCCATTGACTACTTCACAAAGTCCAAATAAGTAGGACTCCTTGTGGAAATCGAATCTAGGCTACCAGGTCGATGGTTCTCGACTTTAATTCTTCTGACGAAAGTTACTTCTTCTTCTTCTTCTGCTTAAGAAGTTAAACTTTCAAACTTTACTAGTTGCATTAATACGACAAGATTGTACTTTTGTCCAAAAGGATGATTTCTGATGACAGCAATTTTTAGATAAAATGAAAAGGTTTAACTTCATCATCAAGCGGATGTTATGGAAGCAGAATTTCTGAATGTATCGCAGAATCGACAGCTCAGTATTTATTCTTTATTTTGCACCTGTTAAAATCTGTGTAATGCGTGTTTTGGAGTGGGAAATGTGTGTGTGTGTGTGTGTGTGTGTGTGTGTGTGTGTGTGTGTGTGTGTGTGTGTGTGTGTGTGTGTGTGTGTGTGTGTGTGTGTGTGTGTGTGTGTGTGTGTGTGTGTGTGTGTGTGTGTGTGTGTGTGTGTGTGTGTGTGCGCGTGTGCGTGTGTGTGTGTGGATTAATGTAAGCGTAAATCCCCTAAATGATCATGAAAAAAGTCCACCTCTGCGTTGTGGAAATTCACCGATCATAGTGGGGTTGGAACATATTATCCGTTAAAACTAAAGCAACACTCAGGTGATTTTCACTGTATTTGATAAAGAATTAGCTCATGAGCAATAATTTATTTTTCTTTTTTTGTACTTTTGTTCTTTTATTTGAATTGAAATGTATACATTCGTCCATATCGCAAATTTGAGTCGCTCTTTCAAGATGTAATATTATTTTATGATCATTTTCAATAATTGAAATGCAATTTTATGAGAGATTACAAGCGCAAACCTGAACCTGAACCTGAACCAAATTTCAAATGTTCACTTCAACTTTTTGTCCACATTGATTGTGCTCTCTCCTCAGGGGTCCTTCACAGTCATGGCTGTGGTCAGTGGTCCATTACTCGGTGTATTCATTTTGGGGATGTTTTTTCCTGCCTCAAATAACTTGGTGAGGTTTTGTTTTAAGATAACATCTTTTTTTGTCTCATAATGAGGAAATTCCCGATTTACAGCATCAAAATTATGAAAAGGAGAAAGTAGAAGACAACAAGTACAGAAATGAATATGAATATACAATATAAACATAAGAATATTCAAAATGACCGAGTGAGGGTTTTCAACTGTGTTTATTCAGTAGCCTGACAGCAGTCGGCAGAAACGGGTGGCGGTACCTCTCCTTGCGCGGGTGTACCAGTCTCTGGCTGAAGAAGCTGACAAGTGCTGTCAGCCCTGTAGGACATGAGAGGGTCTGTCCTTCATAACGCTTACCTGAGCAAGCATCCCCCTGTTGCCCAACTGCTCCAGTGTCCAGGGAGCAGCCCAGGACAGAGCTGGTCCATCTCTTTGTCCCGGGCTGAGATTCTGCCCAACGCGCAGCCAATGCCATCACGAAAGGCTGTGACTCCAAATAGCCTTGTTAATTCTGAAAGAAAGAGTCCACTCTATTATGTCATTACGGTGGCTTGACTATATAAGTACAATGAGTTGATTGAATAAAATAAGGATAGCACAGAATATTGGACAATATTGACAATATTGGACAATTGACAATATTGGACATTGCACAATATTGGACAGTGAAGCAAAGCAGTCATTCAAAAAAGTGAGGTTACCCAACTCCATTTTCTCTCTCCTCATGACGAATTTGTGCACCTATTTAAATTATCCGCTATTCACCTTTTTGATCATGTGACCCAAGTATCAATGTATTAGCACAGCAAACATAAATCAAACTTGCGTGAAGAATGCATTCGGTGTAAGCGTAGCATGAGTCAGCAAGAAGAAAATTTAAGGAGAGGCTGGGTAGGTAAGCAGACTGAAAAGTGTCCTCCTTTGTTAGACTCCAAAAATAATTGATGATATTTGTCACGATCTGGTGTGTGACCAACGGGTGGGGCTGACTTTATTTTAATACAATTTGTATTAAAATAAAGTCAGCAGAAACAAAATCTAAAACATCAAAATTATCTGAATATAATAATACAAAGTATCAAAGAAAACCAAGAGTAAAAATCTGCCAAGATGAAACAAACCTGACAAGCTGCACTAAACACATACACACGACAATGACCCAACACCAAATGGTCGTGCCGGGAGTCCTTTTAACTGCCACTGACGAAGACGACCAGCACCTGTGCAACTGCGGGCCGGGCCGACAGCGCCACCCATTGGTTGCCAACCAGATAGTGACAATATTTAACAGTCATACTTTCCACCAAATGTTTTGGTTGAATTTCAAATTAGACAGACAGAATCGAAAGATTTAACAGCACATTTTGACATTTCAGGGGGCACTCATAGGAATAGCAGCTGGCTACTGTGTCTCTCTGTGGCTGGCTGTTGGTTCCACTCTTTATCCGCCCAGTCCAAGGACAATGGGCGTGCTGCCTTATTATGCAACCGAGTGTGAACTTGGAAACATCACTCAGCCTCAGCACAATACCTCAACCCCACCTCAACCTGATTACCCACGGTCAGTGATAGTAATTAATTATGTATTTTTTTTATAATCAATTAAGTGTTTTATTGTAGTGTCAGTATGTCTAAGACATCCTGAAAGCAAAAATATTTATGACTATCTTTTGCAAAATCTAGGGGCCTGCATAACTTCTACGCCATCTCTTACCTCTACTTTGGTGCCCTGGCAACAAGCACAGTTGTAATAGTTGGGCTCCTCATGAGCTATGCTACAGGTAGGAGACTAAGCAATGTGATTATTCATAACATTTGCTTGGACATACACACACGCACATACACACGCACACACACACACACACATGCGCACATACACATCAGCCTTTCTTCACTCGTGTCTCATGTCGAGACAGGTGTAAATAAGGTGTAAATAAGGTACCCGTTTATGACGGCTAAATCCAGTCTCACTGTGAATTTTTAAATTACATTATTTTGGAAGTGAGTATCTTTCTCCTAACTTGCAGGACCAATGAAGAGAGCTGATCTTCATGAGGGTGTGTTATGGTGGGACTTGGGTCAGAAGAAAACAGTCTTCCATTCACAGTGTGGGGTAAGTGATGATGTTCGAAAGATAGTTGTAACTACTGCCGCAATCATGGATGGATGGGTGGATGGATGGCTGATGGTTGGAAGGAGGGTAGATAAGAAGACAGATAGGTTTTAAAGTATATTTTTTCCCTTTTCAGGGCTTGTTTACAGAACGGCAGTGCGTCCCGATGATGGCGCTGCCACAAAATGATGAAAACCTGGGACAAGAAATAGAAAACATTCACACTATCAAGTCGATTGTGCAAGCGTAAACACAACGTTTTATCAAAAAAATATGCTGTATAGGTGGTCACTGGACGAAAGTTGTTTCTCCTTCAGATCTTAATCTCCCTCAAGAGATTAATTATGTACAGTATCTATTGACCAAATTCTTGTTCAGTGAATTTCTGCAATGGTTGGTGAATGGCTGGCTGACAGAGGAGACTCCACAAACAAGGAGCAATCAAATATTTATTTCACCAAGTTACCACGAATGTTAAATGAAATTAAAAATCACAGAGAACCAAAAAGACGAAAGGTGAAACACCATCCACCCGGCGGTTCCAAACACAAAGAGGACCTTAGCCCTAGAAGAAGGAAGGCAAGTGTCATATTATAAAAAACAAAAAAAGGATAAAATAAATTACAAAATGAATTCATGCAACATAATTTATTTGTATTTTGTACCATCCATGAAAGTGGATGTTGTCGCTATGAGATCTTTTTTTTTGTAGAAATTGTATATAGCGAGTACAATTCTCCACTGTGAGACTAATAAAGGCATATCCAATCCAATCCAATCCAATCCAAAATGGGCAGGTGGCCAACTTGAACAATGAGTGTCTAATCTGTGTCTCAACTAATTCATATATGTTGATTTTGCAGGCCTTTGCCTTTCAAAGGGTATTGCTTGCAAAGGACAAACCGCGTAGACTCTTTTTGAGTGGTTATTCATAAATCAGTGGAAATTTGATTTTGACATCTTAGAACCTGTATGTAAATATGTATGGGAAATAAAACAGTTGGGCATTGGTTAACACGTCGACCTCCCAGTGAAGAGGCTTACGAACGCTATAGCAAAAGAAATTTTTCGCCTTACAAATATTAAATTTGCGAGAATATAATCTTGGCATATGAACTAGTTTTGGGCGGACGAACCAAATCACAGAGCGCCACAGTGGATGGCGTTCTAGTTTTCGGCGGATGAACACCAAACCACACAGTCAAACAGCACCACACTGGCTGGTGGACTAGTTTTCCAGACCCCCTCTGTTTGAGTGCAGACGTGGTTTGTTATCGTGTGGAGTACTTTTGCTATTATGGGACCGAAAAATACCCCACACAGGCTAGTGCTGAGCCTAAGAAGATATTAAGGAAAATTACAGTCCAGCAGAAAATAATCAAAAAACACGAACGAGGGGTGCGTTTGTGTGACTGTGTTTCTGTGTTATCTAAGTCAGTGATTTTCAACCACTGTGCCGCGGCACACAAGTGTGCCGTGAGAAACTATCCAATGCCCCTTTTTCAAATTTAAAATTTTACAAACATTTATTAATCATTTTCAGCCAATGTTATGTCATTGTCCTGTGTCCGTGCTGAAAAGACTGGGAGGGTAATTTAATATTCGTCCGTGGCAACACGTCACTGATTGCCTCTTTCCTGCGAGATGGTTCGTGGTGTGCCGCAAACAAATTCAAATGTAAAAAAACATGCCCTGGTACAAAAAAGGTTGAAAAACACTGGTCTAAGTAACGGTCTCAGATAATAGAAGAGGATGAAAAACTTCTGTTAATTTGGATTAACGAAAAGCAGCTAGCAGGGACCAGTGAGTGAGGGTATTATCGCTGAGAAAGCACGGCAACTTCACTCAGATATCATCAAGAGGCAACGACCATCACAAAGGTAAATGAAACAACTTTATTATACTGTACAGTTTATTTCTTTAATTACAATACAATAGCACATTTATTATACACAAAATAAGGTATAATTTGTGTACTTTTAAGGCTCATTTAGTAGAAAATTATGTTTTATGGTGATCTAGGAATGGATTATTCAAACTTTTAATGGTTTCTTGTGGGAAATAAATGTTCGGCAGACAAACTTTTTGCCTTACACACACTTTCTGGGAACCAATTAAGTTTGTAAGCTGAGGTATCATTGTACCAGGATTCAATTGCAGCTCCAGACTCTGGGTTTACTCAGTTCCGAGGATGTGGGTTCGATTCCTGGTCCAGTCTCCCTGTGTGGAGTTTGCATGTTCTCCCAGTCCTTCCGTGGGTTTTCTTTTGATCCTCCAGTTTCCTCCCACATTCCAAAAACAATAATGGTAGGCTGAATGAACACTCAAAATTGTCCCGAGGTGTGAGTGTGAGCGCAAATGGTTGTCCGTTTCTGTGTGCCCAACCATTGGATGGCAACTGCTTCAGGTGTCCCCCGCCTACTGCCCGAAGAAAGCTGGGAAAGGCTCCAGAACCACCCGTGACCCTGGTGAGAATAAGGCGGTTCGGAAAATAAATAAATGAATGTTGACAGTGGTGGTTCTTTTAAAATACTCTGTAAATACAGTTGAGTTGAGTCATGAATTTTACCGACACAAAGTCTTGGAAAATACCAAAGGAAATACAACTCCACCCAGATGTACACATGTCATGTACTCGTGTCTTGGGGAAATGCAGTACAGTAGTGTAAACATAGAATCTATTTATTTAAGCCGAGATAAATGTATGGGGAATTGGTTTTTGACATTGTTGAAATTAGCACATTTGTACCAACGCTTCGGTAAATATATGGTAGACATTTGTAGTTCAAAAATAATGATGAATATTGACACAATCATTATTGAGTGCCCCAATTTATTATTTAGATTCCATAATACTTCTACACCCGGAAACGTGACTTCAATGTTGTTTTTCACTAGCCACCATCCATTTTATATAATGCTTGACACTTGTTCCCAATTAAGTCCAGCTAATTTGGACAAGAGGCAGAGTCCACCCTGGGCTGGATGGCAGTCAATCACAGCCCACATCAAGACAAAAACCATTACTACTTTCATTCCTTTCATCACTTTGCTGCTGTGAAATGTAAATTTCTCCACTGTGAGACTAATAAAGGCAAATCCAATCAAATCCAACCCAATTAACACTCGCATTCATACCTATAAAGTCTTCAATTAACAATCATGTATTGGAAATATGGGAGACAGCTCGAGTAACTGGGAAAAGAATGTGGGAAGAACTCCACATAAGAGAAGAGAATTTTGAAACATTGGATTGGATTTGCCTTTATTCGTCTCGCAGTGGAGACATTTACATTTCACAGCAGCAAAGTTATGAAAGGAATGAAAGTAGAAAAACAAAACACAGGAGCTGCTGGAAAGGCAGCCACTGTCGCGGTGCCGTCTTGAAGTCAAAAGAACAAAAAAACAAGTAATAACAAATAACATGACAACACAAACACAGAGTCATTCATTCTGAAGCACTTTCTGTACCCTCTTTGTTACACGAAGCAGTTCCAGATGAAAGAGGAGCGTCAAAGCGTCACTTCACCAGTGGATCAGGGATATCATGGTGGAATATGCACGTCGACTACAAGCTAAATGTTGAATGCAAACGCGCAGCTGTAGAATCCATTGATGAAAAAGATTGTCTCACATCTCCTGTACCACGTGAATCAACTTCAATTCCAAGCCGCGATAGTCCCACATACGCATCGGCGCTCTGCGCTGACGCTCCTTCTTATCGCGGGCTCCTTAAGCCATGAATCCATCCAGCCGCAGACAGTCCAACAGCACCGACCTTTCCGCTGAACAAAGCGGGGCTGTGAAGATCCTGCCCATTACAGGTGCAAAAAAGCATAATGGCCCCAAAGCTGTCCAGCAATGATAGTCAAATGGCACCGACAAGAAAATTAAGATCTGGTCTCACATGACTGGTCCGGGGGTGCCCCCTTTTGTCCTCGTAAACACCATGGTTGGTGTGAACTTACAATATTTGTATTTATTTTTTGATTCTATTTTTTAGGGTGGTCTTCCATTTGTGTTGTTCTTTGTAACGTTTGCCTCTTCTTTCTTGCATTAGTGTGTTTTCCGCATGTGTCTGTTCTTTGTTTGCATCAATCCTGTGATTGCGGTGGTTGGTTGTTTGCAGTTTTCTTCCTTTCAGCATTTTTTTGTTCGGGTTTTGCTGTGTATTTGGTATTTGATTAGAATCTTTTCCCCAGCATTTTGATTTTCTACCATTGGGCCCTGAGAAGCATGTTTGCCCTTGTCGGCCACCATTAAGGACAGATTGTAATTAAACAATTTTATCGGTAGCCCCAGTGGAGAAATGCAATCATAATTCTGTCTTCCCCTCACAGAAAAGCTCTAGTAAATATCCTCCATTTATATAGACAGTGGCAGGTTAAATGGCGTGGTCATCCTGATGACAGGACAAAACATGTATACACGTTTTTAATTTCCCAGATGCATCCCTGCTGGTGCTTTCTACCATCTTTGTGGCTGCTTTATAGTGTATGTGGAAAACAGTGGAAACTGTATAGTGCCACTTAGCAGTTTTTTTGACGACGATACTAGTGCAGCGTGTTCTACCGGAAACAAATTCCTTGTGTGTTCTACATACTTGGCAATAAAGATGATTCTGATTCTGATTCTGGTATAGTTGTCCTTGTTAAGCATTTAGTTACAGCTTCATCCGATCGATGAGAAGGTTTCTTCAGCCGTCATCTGTACAAAAGTGAAGGTTTCGGACGTTTCGCCTCCTATCCAAGAGGCTTCGTCAGCGAACTAAAGTCTGACTGGTCGTATCGGCCCCATTTATATATCCCTAATGTCCAGACATGGTGGCGCCGGACACAGCTATGATAGGTCCCTGCTCTCAGGTTGGGGGGGGGGACCACTCCCTGTGGCCCCACTGATTGTTCCTACATTCCTGACTAACGACTGGCCTATTACCCCCACTCCCCCCGGTATCACCTCATCAGCATAACGACCCTCATCAGCATGGCGAAAGTTGCCTAACCTGTTTTGCCTAAGCAGGCTATTGTATGAACGATCCATATTCATACAATAGCCTGCTTAGGCAAAACAGGTTAGGCAACTTTCGCCATACAATAGCCTGCTTAGGCAAAACAGGTTAGGCAACTTTCGCCATGCTGATGAGGGTCGTTATGCTGATGAGGTGATACCGGGGGGAGTGGGGGTAATAGGCCAGATGTTAGTCAGGAATGTAGGAACAATCAGTGGGGCCACAGGGAGGGGTCCCCTGCCCCCCCAACCTGAGAGTAGGGACCTATCATAGCTGTGTCCGGCGCCACCATGTCTGGACATTAGGGATATATAAATGGGTCCGATACGACCAGTAAGACTTTAGTTCGCTGACGAAGCCTCTTGGATAGGAGGCGAAACGTCCGAAACCTTCACTTTTGTACAGATGACGGCTGAAGAAACCTTCTCATCGATGGACCACTCCTGTACGACTGAGAGCTTACACAGACGTATAGCTTCATCTGATGTTAAAGCGCTATATAAATCAATGTATATTGTATTGTAATGCATTGTTTAAGAATTCAATTGTTCAAAATTGGTACATGTAATTCCCAACATGTAGAAAAATCCATACAGCAGTTTAAATTATTATCTGGTCACATTGTGCTGCTGCACTTTGACTCCTGCAGTTTTCCTCCTAAAACAATATTCAAATACAAACAGTTCAATATCAGAATCAGAATCAGAATCATCTTTATTGCCAAGTATGTAGAACACACAAGGAATTTGTTTCCGGTAGAACACGCTGCACTAGTATCGTTGTCAAAAAAAACTGCTAAGTGGCACTATACAGTTCCATTTTGGCTACTGTATGGTACTACAATTGTTTATTTTGAATATTGCTCAAAACTTTTAACTCAAGTTATTTAAACCATATATTGCTCAATGGCTGAAAACCCACACAGCAACGATATTAAATGGGGAAACTGAAGCAAATGAGAATTTACAACCGCCCTGGTTAAACTTTCAAGTGACCACTCAACTTTTGTCAGTGTACAAAGTCAAACATATAATGCAATGGTTGCCGATGTAGCTGAATTATGTGGCATGAGCTTTGAAGTATAGCACATCGTTCTTGGTGAACCGAGAGGCCACTTGTGCGTAGACATGCGTCCCAGTGAGTCACCACTCTTCTGCGGCCCTGTTCGAGTCTTCGTCAGCTACTGCGCAGTCGAGGCGTTCCACAGCGGGAAGCGCGAGGTCATTTTTGTTTAGCTTCTCCAAGAAAGACGACAGCAGTCGTTTGTTCAAATGGTCAGTCAGAGTCCTCTCCTGTTCGACGCGTGCCGTCTCCACATTTCTAGCCGACAGCGTTTCTTCCACATCGGCGTCTGAGCCGAGCGTGCAGTGGCTCAAACGCAAGCCGTTCAGCTGCTCTTCCTCGGCGGGCAGACGCCCAGTCGGCCTCACGGCGTCCGTCCTCGACTCCGATTCTGTTCGTGAGGTTAATGTGGTCTGCAAAGCGGCGTTCTCGATCTCCTTCAGTCGCTTACTGTCAAAGCCACGTACAGGGGATTGGTTTTCTGTAGCAGAGCCGTTTTTAGGAGGTTCGCCTCCTTGCTCCATGGTGCTTTGCCGTCGGAATACTGCTCGATGAAAGAACACTCTGTTCTGGTAAACAAATGAAGGTATCGCCCCACTGTGGCCGATAAGACACCTGAACAACTTTTCTATCCAGTCGTACAGAAGAGATTAGAACTCAAATTTTCACATCGACATTCGGGGCTCTGTGATGGGTTACCCCCCCCCCCCCCGCCCCCTCCACATGTAAACCATGTTAGATGTGTTACTGTAAATGTATACTCCCCAGGGGCGTGGAGCTCGTTAGGCAATTTCAGTTTACGTTACCGTTTCATTAAATTTCATACATTGCACTTTCATATGAATGTCGCCAATATTATTTTTAAATTGGTATAGACTTTGTGAACCATAGAGAACGTTGTCTAAAATATACTTTAAAACGTGCTTCTGACATTACATTTTCACCATAGTTTTGGAAACAATATGTATGTAGCCCATACATACAAAGATAACAAAAGAATGTTAAAAAATAACTTGCTGATAATCAATTTCAACTCAACTTCACACAGTTCTATCAACCATAATTGTAGATAAAGTGCTGTACACATTTTAGCAATCACCTAAACAAACTATAACACACTGTGAAAATAATAATAATAATAATAATAATAATAATAATAATACATTTCATTTCTAAGCGCAAATCAACAACATATTTTTTACCAGCAAATAATTCAATCCAATTAATACCAGCTCAAAAACAGGCAATTTCTCCATTGTGAGGCTAATAATGGTTTTCTTATTCTTATATACCAGACACAATAAACAACAGAACAATGTCAACTTAACCTTGAATTGAAATCTAAAGAATTAAAAAAAGGTACGATTTAAAAACAGTGGACTTACCCAACATTTAAAAGGGTGAATTGTGATATCATACTGGTGAAAATGATTGGACACACCAAATGGTATTCATTTAATAATATGTATAAAAACTTGTTTTTAATTAAAAAAAACAGCTCCAAGATACTACCTCTATGGAGAAATAAGTTCCATGCGCTGCTTTTGGCCAATCGAAACAGTCTCAATCATACATACTCTTGATGGTTCAATTGGGCTCTTTCAGCTGCAGTTTGTTGTTTCGCTAAATTACACAAAAAAAGATTGATATGAAGATAGGTGATTAGCTGGGGTAGGCAGTCAATTGCATGAATTGTTGTGTCAGTCATGAAGAAACAAGCTCTATTCTTAAACTCTTTTTAAGAGCCTACACGATAGTCAAATAATCTGACTGCACTGAGCTTAAGATCACTCAGAAGAGGGAGTAACAGAACGAGGACAATCGAAACATGCTTCTAATAAATATGTAAGAAAATAAGGGAGAGTGGGAGAATTGGTTAAATATGGATAACTCTAAACTTTGACAAATTCAGTACAAAGGCAGAATGAAATATTAATGAAAGTGCCACTCATTCACTGCTAGACGTGCAAAAATGTGTCCACTCCAGTGCCAGGGTTTTTGTCATTGTCACTTGAATTCCAGAACCCACAGAATATTGAGTTTTAGGACCACATAAACATTCAATACAGCGTAGGAAAGCTTAGACTCTCTTCGTTCATTCTAATTATATGGGTCTGGAGTTATATAAGCTTGAAATGATGGCGGCTGTTCAAAATACAATACATATGTATTGGTTTATATAACGCTTTAACAACAGCTGAAGCTGGAACAAAGCGATAACATGGAAAAAGGAAAATGCTGTCCCCTTGTGGTCGGAAAAACTTTGCAAGATGCCACGGCCAGTGCCTTATCAGCAAGAAAAAATAAAACCCGAACAAATTTGGGAATGGCGCTCTACGTCATATTTTCAATTCCGAATAATTTTGTCTCCTGGTGTGCCCCAAGGGTCTGTTCTGGGGCCCCTTCTCTTTATTACATACATTCTTCCCCTTGGTGATATCTTCTGCAATTTTGGCATGCACTTTCACTGCTTCGCGGATGACACCCAACTCTACCTCTCCAGTAAACCCGACACCTCTCTTCCACCTGCATCCCTTACACTTTATCTCTCAGAAATTAAATCCTGGTTTTCTCATAACTTTCTCAAACTAAACTGCGAAAAAACTGAACTTCTCCTTGTCGGTACTAAATCCACCCTTCACAAAGCAAACGGTTTCTCTCTCACCATTGACAGTTCTACCGTGGCCCCCGCCTTTCAGGTCAAGAGCCTGGGTGTCATCCTCGATAGCACACTATCTTTTCACTCCCATATGAATAACATAACTCGGTTTGCATATTTCCACCTCTGTAATATCAATCGTCTCCGTCCCTCTCTCCCCCTCACACCATTGCTATCCTTATCCACAGTCTCGTCATCTCCCGTATCGATTATTGTAACTCACTTCTTTTCGGGGTCAATCAAAAATTTCTCCATAAACTCCAACTAGTCCAAAATTCCTCAGCCCGGATCATCACTAAAACCCACTCCTTTCACTACAGCACTCCTGTCCTCCAGCAGCTCCACTGGCTCCCTGTTAAACTTTGTATTGATTTCAAGATATTCTGTTTTGCATTTAAAGCCATCCATAACCTTGCCCCCACTATCTGTCTGACCTACTTCAATTCTCTGTGACCTCTCGGGCCCTCAGATCCTCTTCCTCCCCCTACCTCTGTATGCCCTCTGCCCATCTCACCACGATGGGGTGCAGAGCTTTCAGCCGCTCTGCTCCCAAACTCTGGAACTCACTTCCACCCAACATCCGTAACATTGACTCCCTTCCTACTTTCAAATCTCGCCTCAAAACCCACCTGTTTACACGTGCTTTTATGGTCTAGTTTAATCTGTTTATTATTTATTGTTTTAGTCATGATTGGTTTATGTATTGTTTTTACTGTAAAGTGTCCTTGGGTGTTCAGAAAGGCGCTTGTAAATTAAATGTATTATTGATGAAAAGGTTTCTTCAGCCGTCATCTGTACTTTTTTTGAAGGTGTCGGACGGTTCGCTTCTTATCCAAGATGCTTGTTCAGCGAACTAAAGTCTTACTGGTAGTATCGGCCCTATATATATATCCCTAATGTCCAGACATAGCGGCGCCGGACACTGCTATGATGATAGCTCCCTACTCTCAGGTTGGGGGGAGCAGAGGACCACTCCCTGCGACCCCACAACCTGTTCCTACATTCCTGATTAACGACTGGCCCGATTGCCCCACTCCCTCCGGTATCCCCTAGTCAGCATTACGAATGTTGCCTAACCTATGTTGCCTAAGTAGGCTATTGTATGAACGATCCAAATTGAACCTCACCCCACCAAACCGGTTTAATGAAGGATTTTGTTGTTTTATGAAAATCGCTTCTTTTACTCCCGTTTCAAACCATCTATGTTCTTTCGCCAAGATTTTAACCTCATTGTCGTCAAATGAGTGGTTGCTAGCTTTTAGGTGCATATGTACTGCCGATTGAGGCCCACTAGTATTATCCCTGCGATGTTGATAGTCTTTTTTTTGAGAATTTGTTTAGTTTCCCCAATGTACTGCTCTTTACAATTATCATTCTTACGATGTATTGAATAAACTATATCACTTTGTTTTTCATTTGGAAGCCTATCTTTTGGATGTACTAATTTTTGCCTTAAAGTGTTTATCGGTTTGAAATAAGTAGGAATTCTGTGTTGCCAAAGGACCCTTTTTTAGTTTTTCAGAAACTCCTGCTATGTAAGGTACTGCTACTCCTCTCCTTTTTGTATCTTCAGAATTTTTGGTTTCATTCCCCATTCTTTCTTTCTGACATTTGTTAAACGACCACTAATAATAATGTATTATTATTATTATTATTATTATTATTATTATAAATCAGTTTTGGTTTGTGCCAATTTCTTAACACTTATTAATATTCATATCAATAATAATAACATTGGGATAGAATGAAAGATTAAACTCTCACCACGAATGTAAAGGGAGTTGATGACAGTTCCTATCTTCTGAGCATGGCTCCAAATTGAAATTATGGCCACCCAAATGTATATGTGTGTGTGGAGGTGGGGTCTGCTTGGTCATTTGTAATCACTGTGATGCAATGAAAAATACATTCAAATGTATTTATTGTATCGCAGACAGTATACGGCGGCCTATCCAACATTCTCGGCTTCTATTGGATTGGATCAGAGTAAAGCTCTTCATGATTGGACAGGCAGCCTTGGCTCTTCCGTGTTGAAGAACATCTCCGAGGGCGACTGTCCGCATTGCAAATCAACAGGTAACCATTGGCGACTTTCCATAAACACATAAAAAATGTGGCTATTATCTTTTTTAACAATGTCGCTTACTAAATGATACCCCATGGGCTGTGCCAGATGCAGAGACTCCGCGTTCGTTTCGATTTTTCCACCAACATCGTTTACTGAAAGGCAAAAGCTTCCAATTTCAGGCACAAATGTGCATTAAATAAAAAGAATAGCCACAAAACGGTCTAAATTATTGATATGTAGTTATTGGGGGTCGAGAATTAAAGCGGTAACGAGCAATGTTAACCAATTATCTTATCAAATGTTCTTTACTTAGCATGTTTGTTCTGTATATTAAATCTGCAGTCTGCTTGAATTAACAACGAAATCCATTCTTCGTTACTTACACTTTTGTTTTTCTTTCCAAACCAGTGAGGACAACACGAATCACAATGTCTTTCAGAGATTTAAGAAGTAAGCTGTTCTCATCATCTGCTACTTACACACACACGCGCACGCACGCACGCACACACACACACACACACACACACACACACACACACACACACACACACACACACACACACACACACACACACACACACACACACACGACTCAAGAAAAATGTATGTGGTGTTTTTGCACTCGTGAATGGCTTGTCACGTTTGTTCATTTTCAACACCTTTACAATGACAGATTTCACAGAAATGATGAGAGCTTTGGGCTATCCTCGCTTGATCTCGTTGGAGAATTTCAGAACACCTAACTTCAATCTGGTGGCAGAAATCATGATATGGCTTGTTAAAAGGTACGTTATTGTCTATCAGTTCCGTCAGGCCTATCCAAGTACCCTTCCACCGATATATGCATTCCCATCCGATTTAGATACACCGTAAATGGTGTGTGGAGGGAGTCATTGTTCAGATAAGACGAAGACACAGGACATGTAATTTAAAGCAGTCATTTTTGCAGTGCTTGGTTGTTTGCTTTCATATTTGACGTGTGGACTGGCAATAGTGAATATTTTGTTAACAATTAGGCAGTAACGTTTTTGTCATAATATATGCCTCCTTCAAGAAACAGTCTGTCATTTCCCCCCTATCCCGATTGTGTAGATATGAACCTCAAATGGATATACCTACAGACGTGGACACAGAGTCAGACCGAGTATTCTTCATAAAAGCTGTGGCTCAGTTCATGGTAAAGTGTTGTCTTAAGCAAATAAATCAATGAAGTTGTACTCTTTGTTTCAACCCAAAGCAAGGTAGAACCTGGTGCTCAGCTCAGATCTGTCCTTGATGTAGGCAACCAAAGCGCATGTCAAGTTGAACACCAAGCGCCTCTACCAGGCTGACGGCTACGCTGTGAAAGAGATGTTAAAGATCACGTCAGTGTTGTACAGTGCAATGAAGACCAAGCAGATGGGCCTGGAAGATGGGGTCGAGGAGGACAGCATCAAATTTAAGTTTGACATTAGTTCACGGGTAAGATGATAATTTACATATATGAGGTCAATGTATATATTGGATCCATTGTGAGGAAAACAAACAGCACACAGCTCTGTGCACTCTTTAAAGCTTGTGAGGTATTTTTCTATCCAAATTCTGCTTTTAACTTATCCACGGCACGGCATCTGGAACCCCACTGGTGTTCTACTTTGTCTTCATGTGTTATTTACAGTTTAAACAGATCGGTAAGAATATCACAGAGAAGATACACAGGTGGATTCTCTCACCGTGTAATTTAAGTCAATAATGGATCATTTTGAAATTCTGGAATGAGTTGGCGGCACTGCGGTAAAGGGGCTGAATAATATTGACTGCTTCACTTTTCAGTTTATTCATTCTAAAAGATGTTTTAAGGACAAACGACAGCACTTTTTTGTTTCCTCACTGACATCAGAAAAACGTTTTATAGCATCTAAAATACCCAAAACACGCAGTATGATATTTTTAGTCAAATGGAAAAACACCAATAAAAATGACTTAAAGTGTCCAAAAACTAATTCAAATTGAACCCGGAAGTGGCCAGTTTCAGAAGGTCCCGCCCCCTTGTTTATGGTGTAACGCCAAGACGTCTTGCCTTGCTCGAGAATCAAAACAATGGCTTCAGATTCGGAAAAGATGCTTTCTTGTTACTCATCCAGTTATGAATGTGATTCAAATAGTTCTGAAGAGGAAAGCATACATGTTTGCAATCGATTAAATAATTTATTCCGGTCATTTTGATGCATCTGGAAAGAAATGTAGTGACAAACTCTTTAGTACTCACAGTACCCAAAAAAGGCAGAAGATGGCGACAAATATCTGTGGAAATTGTCTCCTGGGACGTTTTGTAAGCGAACATCAAATCCACTGTACAAGTCTTGGTGCAACACACAACGATTCACCATTGCGTTATTTATGTGTTTTCCTTCTAATTTCGCCATCAACACTGATCAACACGAAGTTATCATACCAAACAAAGTACTGCAAAATGCATTGAGGTGATGCAAGGTATGTCCTTTCTCGGTCAGGGGCGTTCCTTCAGTGACGTGACGACTCGTCACCAACTCAAAAACAAAACTTCCTGAATATTCAGCACGAGTCTTAAAACGTAAAATATAGCTATATGCGGTGGAATCTTTGTGAAATACGCTCAGTAGAAGTCATTTGAAGTGATTTTACAAATTATGGACACAACATGTCCGGAGACGTCGGTTGTCCTTTAAAATATTGCATGAATTTGGTTCCACTTCACGATTGTGTCCCATTTGGTGTACATTCTTCCTTGCTAAAAATAAAATTTCATATCTTTGAACTGTGTGTGTGTGTATATATATATATATATATATATATATATATACAGTAAAGTCTCGTTATATCGATATTCAAGGGAGTCCGAAAAAATATCGATATAACCGGGACTATCGATATATCCGACCCTGTTTGCATGTAATTTTCTCCGTGCGTGCATAGAAATAGTATCGATATATCCGATATCGATATAACGAGACTTTACTGTATATATATAAAATTTTCAAAAAATGAATACATTTGGATACAGCACTGATGTGCAGGCTCTTCAGTTGTTATTGTTTTACTCAGTCTCCTTGTGTTTCCCTGTTAGATTCCTGACCTCAGAGCAGCTCGGCAACTAGCATCGGAAGTCACATCAAAAGGAGCATCTTTGTTTGAATTACTGGGCAAGGAACTGGAACTTAGGGTGAATAGAATCCTACAGTCATTGAATGATTTTTGGTCCTTATTATCTTGAATGAAGTTTGTGAATGTATACGCATTTTGTTTAGGAAAAGAGAACTGCAGCCATTGCAAGACCTCTGGAGATCGATGGCACTGAAAAGGCCCTGAGAGTCGCCATCAGGGAGGCCTTAGTTAGTATAACTTTTCTGTTATACTGTACTATACTTTTAGATTCATCAATTGACCTTAATTGTATGTGTTCTGAAGGAAACAGTGGAGAAAACCAAAGAGATGTTGAATAGCATTGCTTCTGATGAAGCCAGCCTGGATGCCAAGATAGAAAAGAAGAAACAGGACCTGGAGAGGAGTCGGAAGAGACTTCAGACACTGCAAAGTGTACGGTCAGTTAAAATGGTGGCCACAAATTAATCAGACTGTTGACAAGTCTTGTGACAGAGCAGAATGTTGGCAATGTTTTTCATTGGTGTTTGACACACGTGTGACCAGAGTCCGCTTATAGTGGCCTCACACATTTGAGATGACCAACAGAAACATACCAAGCAAATCTGCTGAAAATAGTATGTTGATGAACCCATCAGCTAAAATGCTCTTTTCATTGTGTGGTTTTATTGTGAATGATGTTTGTATATGATTTCTAAAATGTGTCCTGTGCATGAGAGTTGTCACTGTAAGAGATCAATCGATGAGAAGGTTTCTTCAGCCGTCATCTGTACAAAAGTGAAGGTTTCGGACGTTTCGCCTCCTATCCAAGAGGCTTCGTCAGCGAACTAAAGTCTGACTGGTCGTATCGGCCCCATTTATATATCCCTAATGTCCAGACATGGTGGCGCCGGACACAGCTATGATAGGTCCCTACTCTCAGGTTGGGGGGCAGAGGACCCCTCCCTGTGGCCCCACTGATTGTTCCTACATTCCTGACTAACGACTGGCCTATTACCCCCACTCCCACCGGTATCACCTCATCAGCATAACGACCCTCATCAGCATTACGAAAGTTGCCTAACCTGTTTTGCCTAAGCAGGCTATTGTATGAACGATCCAAATTGAACCTCACCCCACCAGACCTGTTTAATGAAGGATTTTGTTGTTCTATAAGAATCGCTTCTTTTACCCCCCTTTCAAACCATCTATGTTCTTTCGCTAAGATTTTAACCTCATTGTCGTCAAATGAGTGGTTGCTAGCTTTTAGGTGCAGATGTACTGCCGATTGAGGTCCACTTGTATTATCCCTGCGATGTTGATAAAGTCTTTTTTTTTGAGAATTTGTTGAGTCTCCCCAATGTACTACTCTTTACAATTTTCATTCTTACAATGTATGGAATAAACTACATTACTTTGTTTTTTCATTTGGTAGCCTATCTTTTGGATGCACTAATTTTTGCCTTAACGTGTTTATCGGTTTGAAATAAGTAGGAATTTTTATGTTGCCAAAGGACTCTTTGTAATTTTTCAGAAACTCCTGCAATGTACGGTACTGCTACTCCTCTCCTTTTTGTATCTTGAGAATTATTGGTTTCATTCCCTATTCTTTCTTTCTGACATTTGTTGAATGACCACTGAGGGTACCCACAGTTAGTGAGTGCTCTCCTGATATGTTTTGGAGAGCACTCTCCTGATATGTTTTGGAGAGCCCCCCCAACCTGAGAGTAGGGACCTATTATAGCTGTGTCCGGCGCCACCATGTCTGGACATTAGGGATATATAAATGGGGCCAATACGACCAGTCAGACTTTAGTTCGCTGACGAAGCCTCTTGGATAGGAGGCGAAACGTCCGAAACCTTCACTTTTGTACAGATGACGGCTGAAGAAACCTTCTCATCGATGGACCACTCCTGTACGACTGAGAGCTTACACAGATGTAAGAGATCAAATTAAAGATGACACGTTTTGTTCTGAATTTTGAAATTCTTTGTTAAACCAAAGTTTGAAGGCTATTGGGAACAGAAGATATGCTTAAATATTTCTCATTTGTTTTGTGTTAGACCAGCATTCATGGACGAATATGAAAAGATTGAAGAAGACCTACAGAAGCAGTATGAGACCTATGTGGCAAAGTTCAAAAACCTTTGTTTTCTGGAGTCTCAGCTAGAGGATTACCATAAGATGGAGCAAGAGCGGTTTGAGGTGGGTGATTGTTAGTTGCTTGTGTGATAACCTTGAGCAAAATATGGCAGAATCATGGTTTAAAAAAATACAGCGCAAAAAAAACTCAAAAATGGTTGGACAAAAATGTAGAATGTTTAGTACATTATGAAACATTTAACATTTTAACGTGAAATAAATAATACAATTACACGCCGGACTGTTACAGCACACAGAAAAACAACCACTTACAATCACACCAAAGTACTATTTCAAGTGATCGATCAACTTAATGCGCATGTTTTTTGAACTTGAGAGGAAACCAGCGTACACAAAGAAAACTGCCACCCATATGGGAAGAACATTCAAATTCCATAAATGAAGTCTAGGGCGTGGACTCTAGACTGTGAGGAGCCTTTTATTTCATGGCTTACCATGGCTTCCTCCAACATTCTAAAACCATGCACATTGGGTTTGGGTTCATTAGAAACTCAAATCTGTCCATAGATGTGAATTAGGATGAGTTGTAAGAATGGTTGACTATGTGCCCCGCCATTGACATGCAACCAACCTCAGGTGTAGCCTACCTCTTCACGCAAAGTTAGCTGTAAAAGGCTCATTTGTTAGCTTAATGATGACAACGGTTCCAGAAAATGGATGGAAGGATTTAGTTTAAAAGTACACATACTCGCCTGGTTAAAAAAAAAAAAAAATCTGTGCCTCACCTTTCTTACTCGCTCCCTGTGTGTTATCCATTTTTTTCCCCTCGCAGGAGACCGAAAACACGCTGAGGATGATGCAGCAAAACCTGAAAGAGGAGGACAAGGATCTAGTGAGGAGCTCACGTGAGAACTGAAAATAATGATAAAATGAATGGCATCCAAAATGTAGCTTGGAGCTGACAGCCACTCAAGTATCATGTTGCGTTTGTACTCTGAAATTTGTTGCAGTGAAAGATGTGGACTCTGACATGGATGTTCTTGAGGATGAAGCTGACATGGACAGTGAATTGGAAGAGCCACGGCCCTCCAATCCACGACTCACGCGTAATGGCTTGATGGCTACTAAACCGATGGGGGATTTATTCAGTATGTCAATTTGAGCTATTTATTTGTTGAGCATTGATTTAACTCTCGCTATTGTGTGGGTCGGTATCTGATGTTTGTTATTTTATCATCCCAGATTCTAGTTGCAACAATTAGAGCATACATACACTCCAAACTATAACTGATACTATGTGCACCGGTACACTTTTTTTTCTTTTAGGAAGAGGAACAAGATTTGTTGGGAACATGCAAGGTGGTGACACTGATGAGGTAAATGTTTTGACAAAGACATATCCAGTACATACAGCTCCTATCTGTCTTCAAAGTGCAGTCTTTTTTTTTTTCTTTTTAATATTTTGTTCTGTTTTAGTTATCTCACCCATCTCTTTGCACTCACCTTTGTATTTAAAGCCAACAATAGCCGTTTCCAGAAGGCCAAAACAACCGAAAAGACAGGTTTGTGCTTTATACAGGGTTATTGCCTAGTTGATTTAGATTTATATGTCCTAAAAATTAGATCAACCTCCCTGATATTTTCATTTGACCATCCAGCTTTTGTCGCCTAATATTGCCCTTTAAGATTTTACCTTATAAATAGTGTACATCTTATTTTCCACTTTTAAATATTAGAAAGAAACGTAATATTTAATATTACATTCATTTGTGATTTTGCGTATTTCCTGTCAAGATACAATTATGAATACTAAGTGGAGCTTTTGAAATGTGTTTTTGTCTTTTCTTAATTTTAGTCAGAAGACAGCGAGATCGAAGTGGATGAAGATGATGAAGAGGAAGATGGCGAGGAAGAGAGCAAATTAGATGATGACAGCTTGGAAGACCGAGTGGCTACAGCAACCCACATGTCGAGGGGACGTACGAGACCCCCGCTTTTCGATGAAAGCGACAACGACTTCTGAATTACAGACACATTTGTTGGGGGTGAAACAGCACGAATGTACAATCGTTCTTGATATTTGTTCTTCGTCTTAATACATTGTATGGTGCTCTCTCCCCAAACTCCAATTTTGCTGCTCATTATTATCAACAGGTTTAACAAAAACAAACCTACTTTCATCCATTTTGTTGTCCACTAATCCAGATTTGGATAGCTGTGAATGAGAAACATGTTGACCTAAGTGATCACGACTTCTTGATTATTCAGGTTTCTTACTTAAGTATAACTTTCAAATTCAGTTTTCTCTGTAGGCCAGATCAGGTTTGATTGCAAATACACCTCACTAAAAACTCCAGGAATATCTAACTGGGTATGTTTGCATCGATATTTTCTGGGGGTTGTTCCTACTTACGTATGAACAATCGCCTACCATAAGGTTTATAAAGCGAGTGTTTGTGACGTTTTTGTAATGGCGTAGACGCGATCGGGTGTGTTGTCTCGTTGAAACTTTATTGTGCTTGCATTATATGAATTGGTATTGGTTGTTCGTTTCATTTAGCGTTACAGTTAAATTATAGAGGAGGGATTCCGGCAGCATCGCATGTTAAGAAATTACGCCCCTCATTTTTTTTGTGAGATTGATGCAGCCTGCTGCGAGCACAACTCTCACCTGTTATACAAAGCAGCACAAGTAAACACAGTAGTGTATTTGGTTCGCCTTAACCCGTTGTGGAAATATTAACACATCTTTGGGTTAGCTGAAAGGAAAAATAAATGCGTTTTTCCATTTCCGGGTTGAGTGAACGCTGGCGCGTCTTGCTACCGCTCTTCACCCGCAGAAAAACTTGACCAGTGTCCCAGAGAGTTTTGAAACGCTCTTATAAATTATTATTATTATTATTATTATTATTATTATTATTATTATTATTATTGTTACAGCTGTGTAATTTGGTGACAGGAAATGACGAACGAAGTGGTCTCGTTGGATGTATATACGTCATCAGAGTGCGTCGACAGTAGTGATGGGAATTCCGGCCCTTTTCAGAGCGCCGGTTCTTTTGGCTCGACTGACTAAAAAGATCCCAAATGGCTCCTCAGTTTTTTTGTTGCTTAAATTAATTAACGACCAAAAATCATGTATAATTATATTAAAAACGAATTACTCGTGTAAAAAATACACTTTATCAAATATTTTCATTTCTATGGCTTGATTTATATGTGCACCGAGAGCATCCACTAACTTTCACTTTCCCTGTGGTTACTCTGGTCTGATGATCAGCTGTCACGAATTTGCTTTTCATATTAATAATGCTATCAT
The DNA here is from genome assembly GCF_051943395.1 of Hippocampus bargibanti. Taxonomy (NCBI): domain Eukaryota; kingdom Metazoa; phylum Chordata; class Actinopteri; order Syngnathiformes; family Syngnathidae; genus Hippocampus; species Hippocampus bargibanti. Next base: position 23,697,969 of record NC_142740.1, on the reverse strand, counting down.
ACCAAGTAGTAAAAATATCATAATTGAATAATAATAACAGCATAATGTGATAATGTTTGTCCACCTGCCTACCTTCTCCTCACTGCTGCATGTGTCTGTAATTCTCCCCTCCATACTCTACCAATGATCTTGACCAATCACGTGCGGCTTTAACCGAAGACTGAGAGCGAGGAATAGACGACAAAAAAAGTCGGCTCCCATTTTCGGCTCCTTGTTAGGACCGGCTCTCTTCGTTCACTTCTGAGATCCGGCTCTAAGAACCGGCTCGTTCGCGAACGACACATCACTCGTCGACAGGATATAGCACATACTGATACGAAAACAAGATATTGAGGGGTCTAGTTACAACTTGAATTTCGTCGGATATTGGTATGATACACTCAGTATTTGTACATTTTTATTGTTGTAGAAAACACGAAAAAAGTGCCAACAATAACCTGGATATGGTTGTTTTTCAATTTCTATACGCTAGCAGTAGCTCCCCATCAACACTTATGAAAACTGTTATCTCAATTTCTAAGAACATAAAAGCATATATTATTGATCTGTCCCACTGTTTCGCGGGCTATGCCATGAGAAAAAAAATGACACTGCCCATTCCTCTCTTTCACTTTTTAACCTGTAACGTTGATAGACTTTATTTAAAAGGAATGCTACTACACGATGAAATACATAAACAACTATATGATATAAACGCCTCATTTAATATAATTGTAACCATACTTTTCTAAATTATAGCGTGGTCTTATTTCATCTCAGCTGTACGCCGGCTGCTGGGATGCCGAAGAAATTCCTGGGTGAAAACTCCAAGGCGGCCACAGCTAGGGCCCGCAAGGCTGAGGCTAAGGCAGTGGCGGATGCGCGCAAGAAGCAAGAAGAGGATGATGCCCTATGGCAGGAAACTGACAAACATGTACTAAAAAAAGAGCAGAGAAAGGTAGGCAGCGAACCTAATCTAACGTGTAAACCATCCTGTCCACGCTTTTTGATATCTTTTCAATAGTTCTGCAAGAATTAGATGGTGTGTAACTGTCAAATTATTTACTTTATTTGCAGGATGATAAGGAGAAAAAGAGGATTGAGGGATTGGAGAGGAAAAAGGAATCACAGCGCCTCCTTGATGAGGAAAACGCCACGATAAAAGGCAAAACCCAGAAAGAGGGTGGAAGTACTGGAAAGGTGACCCGTGCCCAGATAGAGGAGGCCATTCAGAATGTTCCGCAGCCTCAGCAACTTAAACCAAAAGGTTAACATCAATACGATGTGCAAGTTCACGGAAAGACAACTTTTTTTGCCCCTGGCAAAAAAAATAATCTAACATAACCTAACATCTTGAAATGATGTATCCCATTTTGAATCCACAGACAAGAGCCATCTGGACGTTCCACTGGAAGAAAATGTCAACAGAATTATTCAGGAGGAAGGAACTGTAGAAGCGAGAACAGTAGACGATGCCATTGCTGTCCTAAGGTACCAATCATTTGATATATTTACACATTTATTTATTTTGTACAGAAAAAATAATATTGACATAATCCGTTTATGCTGCTTATTTTCCCCATTCGTTAATTTTTTTCTGGTTCAAAGAGTGAATGGTTTTGTTGCGGTACCTCTTTTCTCTTACTGGTCTCTTGTGGGAGGGAGCAAGACTATAAAAAGGAGGAATTGTTTCAATAGTGAAGGTAACATGGACATACTAATTACAATCTCATGCACGACTCATGAGGCTACCGTACTAATCGAGGTAGATGTTGTCTTAAACAATTCCTATGATTTTAAGATGTGCTGCAAACAATTGAAATCGTATAGGGATACAGTAGAGGTTGAACACAACTTGTGTTGCCTTCCAGCTTTGCATTACACATGAAGGCAATTATTTAGATCCAGGTTTAAATTATATTGCATTAAACTACTGGTATATAACATTAATACACGTTATTGTCAAAGTTCCATGTCATCCACGTAATACTTTAAATAAATAAATAAATAAATGTTTTGTTGGTATTATTGAAATTGTGTTCTCTGAAACCTCAAATATGTTTTGAGTGTTCAACCTATTTTTTTTAACCATTGAGTCTTATTGTTCCCAAAATATAGGTGTCTGCGGTTTACTTTTTCACAGTAGGCTTGCACTGTCCTCTAGAATTATTACAATACCTTGTTAAGATGTGTTGTTTACAATACAATACAATACAATACAATACAATACAATACAATACAATACAATACAATCAGAATCATCTTTATTGCCAAGTATGGAGAACACACAAGGAATTTGTTTCCGGTTGAACACGCTGCACGAGTATCATCATCAAAAAAATTGCAAAGAGGCACTATACAGTTCAATTTGGGCTACTGTTCCAAGAGTTAATGGCTTGGGGGAAGAAGCTGTTTAAATGTCTGCTGGATTTGGTGCGCATGGATCGGTAGCGCCTGCCTGAGGGGAGTAGCTGGAAAAGGTGGTGGGCAGGGTGAGGAGGGTCCAGTATGATTTTTCCGCACCCTAGTTTGTATTCTTGCAGTGTGCAAGTCCTCGAGAGTGGGTAGGGCGGTACCAATGATTTTTTTCCGCCGTTCGAACTGTCCGTTCAATACAATACAATACAATACAATACATATTAATTTATATAGCGCTTTAACAACAGCTGAAGCTGCAACAAAGCACGTAACATGGTTTCGGTTCTAGTGAATTATTGTTGTCCTAAATAAAATAAGCAACCTTTATTTTCCAAGTATTTATTCATTGGGCGGTTTCTACTTTCAGAAATATTATACATCAAATCATGTATGTTACAATTAGCAAAAGTGATGTAAAGTAAATAGTTTGTATAATCCCATTTTGCCGACGAAACGGAAACAAATACTCTTATTTTTCAAAAGATTTGGAGACTACAGAAAGACATGAGGGTTGTTTGATCATTACTCTGACCGCAATACGTAAATGTCCAACGACCTCAGTCTTTTCCTCTGCATTCTCTTCTTTCGATCACTCCACAGGTTTAAACTTTGGTTGAGCTGCCTTTCCAGCAGCTCATGTATTTCGTTTTTCTACTTTCATTCCTTTCATCACTTTGCTGCTGTGAAATGTAAATTTCTCCACTGTGAGACTAATAAAGGCATATCCAATCCAATCCAATCCAATCCAAGTCTGCTTCCTGAGATGGCTTGAGAGTTTAGAGGGAGCTTGATTCTGTTTCCTGTCAACCATTTCTGTAATTTTCAGGATGAGAAAATGCCACAGAAATAAAATTTGAATTTATGGCTCTAGATCTTCAGGTTTCCAAATAATCATGGAGGGGTATTATACGTACTAAACTGTAGATGCATTCCATCAGTCAAAGCGTGAATGTATGTTTGCAAAATGCTGATGATGTGGGGCATTACCGACCTGCAGTAAAAGCAAGTTTCACGTTGCCAACCCTCCTGTTTCAGCATTGCGCCAGAGGACCTGGACCGCCACCCGGAACGCCGGGTGAAAGCCGCTTTCACGTCGTTCGAAGAGGTCAACCTCCCTCGCTTGAAGATGGAAAACCCCAACATGAGATTGTCTCAGCTGAAGCAGCTCTTGAAGAAAGAGTGGATGAAGTCTCCCGAGAACCCTCTCAATCAAAAGTTTGCTGCATACAACTCAAAGTGAAGGCAATGACTGTGCCCCTTTCCCATCGGTGCTCATCTCCCATTGGGAAGTGTGTTATGCACGTTGGAGACTTTTAGCGCAAGATCATATTTACTATTAAAAATTGAGTTTTACTTTCAAGAACGTCATTGGTTTGAAAGATTTGGAAGATAAGACATAGCTGAAGTTGATGAGCAGTGCGAAAGGTGCATGTTAGTCAAGCAGAATTCAGTTACCTACTGTGTCTTTGGAAGACTGACCATGAAATGACTTTCCCATTGCGTTTTTTTTAACACACTTAGAGAATTTGAGGCTGGGCTCCATATGCTTCCAAACTAACGTGTTAAAGCTGAACATCAGATGACAATTATCTCTTCCTACAGTGTAAAGGTGAGGGAATGTTAATATTATGTGTGATTCTTACTTCCAAAAGAATATTACAATTCACAGTTCAGTCATCAGATTTTGTTGTTTATCTTTGATGACACCTTGTGCTTGATTGACTGAATTGAGTGTCCCTTATCTGCTCCACCAAATTGTGGCCATTAGTTTGCTGTGATTTTGAAGTCTCATTTTCTCTGAGATTAAAGTGGATGATGATATCTGAGCTAATTCTGCTGTATAAATCTCTTACTTAGAAAAGCTGCAAAGGAACATCTTGGTTTAAAAGACTGCACACTCCCATCTTATGCCACCAAATTTGCCTGGAAAAATATTTTGCGTGTATCTATGTATTGAAATGTTGAAGAAAGCTATGTTTTGCTGAAGAACAAAACAACTCTGATTTTTTTAGTCAGCTACACTACGTCTGTGTAAGCTCTCAGTCGTACAGGAGTGGTCCATCTATGAAAAGGTTTCTTCAGCCGTCATCTGTACTTCTTTGAAAGTGTCGGATGTTTCCCTTCTCATCCAAGAGGCTTCGTCAGCGAACTAAAATTTTGCTGGTAGCTCTGGACCTATATATTGGTTTGCTGACGAAGCCTCTTGGATGAGAAGCAAAACGACACCTTCAAAGAAGTACAGATGACGGCTGAAGAAACCTTTTCATCGAAAAGTCAGCTACACTGTTACTGTCACTGACAAAAGATGTTTTTGTTGTTTTTACAACAAGCCAACATTCACACCTGATGAGGTAGCAGGCTTTGTAGCTCTGCCTCATGTCTAACAATGATGATCAATTTTTCAGTTGAAGGTTGTTTTTGATGGTTTAATTTTGGTGATAAGAAACATGACATTTAAGTTGTTTCAGAAAAAAAACAACTGAAATTGTTGTATTAATTGGAAGAGAACAAAGATAAACATTTAGGTTTCTAAAAGTATCATTTTGGGTGAAGAAACCCAACCAAACTTCAACAAAATGAAAAGATTTCATACACCTGTATATCTGGTGTTATAGTTTCGGATTTATCGCTCAGTGCAAATAGCTGCGTTTGTGGTAACATTTGCTCTTAGCGAGCCCGCCTTTCTCTCACACATCTGATGCATTCACAAGGTGATTTAATAATAGGACACTTTTGTCCAGCCATACGCTTGTACCGGACCAGATAAGAGAATCTGGCAAAGGCCTTTGAACCGCTGAGAAGCACAACTGATCTTTTATTTGCCGCTTCCCTTTGAAAGCAAGGTGCTTCTCCTGATCAGTGGAAATGCTGACGTCTTTGAGCTTGGACTTGTGATCTTACACTTTCATCGTCTATCCACTCTGATGGACGCTGTAGTTTGCATCATAACCGCCCACTCCCATGCATTTGCATGTACAACCCTTTACCAGGCCAGCTGCCCCTTACCTTTCTTCACACTGAATTCTAATCATTACTTTCAAAGGAGACCGATTCCAAAGTACCATCCACAAGTGTGCACATAGGAGGAAGGGCTCTCTACCTCGCTTCCACTTCACACTTTGGTTCTGGAGCATTTCCAAGCAGGACACTCTGCACTACTCTTAAGAACAGGTAAAACGAAGCGGTAAGGATTTTTCTTTTCTTCTTGAAGACAATATTAGTGTAGTACATGGCAAAGTTGATTTCAACATTTTACTGAAACTAAGGTAGATACCTCTTTGAGTGGATATTATTGACATATATGACATACCACCGCTAGTGTCTATTTGTGCCAATGTTCATACAGACAATGCATGTGTATGTATATAGTAAAAGGAAATGTGGGATTTCTAATATATATATATATATATATATACACACACAGTAAAGTCTCGTTATATCGATATTCAAGGGAGTCCGAAAAAATATCGATATAACCGGGACTATCGATATATCCGACCCTGTTTGCATGTAATTTTCTCCGTGCGTGCATAGAAATAGTATCGATATAACCGGGACTATCGATATATCCGATATCGATATAACGAGACTTTACTGTATATATATATATATATATATATATATATATATTAAAAACACTTTTTTGCATAATGTGATAGTTAAAAGTAGAAATAAGTGCGTATAATAAATGTAATGGGTCCTTTATTTCCACTGTGTTTATAGTATCTGCTGTGCAGGGATAGCATGAGGCTGATTCTGGTTAAACCAAACAATGCCACCCGACGCCTCGACACGACAGGTCAAGCGTTCCGTGATGACCGCGAAGGTTCCACCTCAAGGGGACAGTCACACCTGACCAATAATCCTGAGAGGATGCCTGAACAATACTCTGAAGCACTTATGGAGGTGACTTCACCAACACAGGAGACAAATCTCTGTTGTGCTGCTTCAGTGGCCCATGAAACTAACAATGGAGTCATTCCATCCCCAAAAGTTTCCGCTCAGATGTCACCGCTGCAAACGGAAAGCCTGACCATTTCTCAGATAAAGAATCAGGAGTGGCTGCTGCTTTGTGGCCAGGTCAGTGGTGAAGGAGCTGATTCCTCCTCAGTCCAGAGACCAGGCACGGGTATGGATCATCCAAAGAATGACACAAGTGTTTGTTCCTGTCCTAGTGCAGATCAGCATCATTCAGACACGTCTATCTTCCAACCTCAATCAAATCACATTTCACTTCAAGGTTGTCTCTTGCACAAAATAAGCCATCCACCCTCACCCCACTCACAGGTTTTCTCTCCGAGCACCCATTTTTCTGACGATCACCAGGTTCTTCCACAGGAAAAAAACCAAAAGGATCTCCTGAAACCTGCAAATAAGAATTCACGGGGTAGTTTCATGCCTCGTGGCAGCAACCAACAAGCACAAAAGTCTCTTTTGCAACATCAAATTTGCAGTCATTTCAAAGATGCCAATTCAAACTTCAACATCCCTTTGTACGCCAATGATTGTGCTGAAAAAAACAAGATACTTGTCCAACATTCTCCCCCTGCTGGGAGTGGTGAGCCCAATCGGAGGGCGATGTTTCAGGATTGTGAAAAGCAACACGCACGTTTCTCAGTCGGCGCTGGCGAAACCTGGAAGCCTCACAAAGATCCTCCCATCATTCTCCAGTGTCACCATCTCTCATCCAACCCCATGACCAGGACAGCTCGCCTCAAGAGGTCCTCTATGCCAGCCATGAACCGCAGCGTGCAGTCCTTCTCCACCAGTCTGTATAGCTCACTTGACCATCAAGACTTATCGGAGGAGGCAACAACAACAATATATAGTCAGGTGCACAATTATTTTCCATCGTATGAACTCATTGCATTTTGAAGCTTTGAATTAGTGGAGTAGGCCCCTCGTTTTTGTATAACTGAGAGCCACTTCTTGATTCTGATTAATGCAAAGGCCTACCAATTTCATGCACACATCAATTTGCATCCATTTCCTTGAAATTTCTCCTCAAAGACAACATCCCTAACTTTTTGTGAATTGGGCATGTCATGAAATATTGTTTAATGACTCGCACATAAATGACCAGAGAAGCTTGCCAACATAATATTTACTGGTTCTTCTCAGTTATGTCTGCCTTTTTTCGTGATGGGTTCTTCCACATTAAGTTCTATTTTCATATTACAGGAGAACTTCTCAGCCAAAATGGGTCTTCCCGACAGTCAATGTTAGACTATGCAAAATATTCCCACCCCCCGTTCTGTACTGGTTGTCCTTTCTTTTGCAGAAAAATACAAAGCATCTCAGTGGATCCCAAATTTTGCCACTAAAGCATGCGATTCCCCCTGAAGTCGTGCGAAGCGGCGTCCTTGGCAATGGAAATGCTGTGGGTTCACTGGCCTGCCATGAAACTGTGAGATCCAGTTTGAATGAAATCCAATCAGGCCAGCAGCTTTCTCACAGCACCCTCTTGGAGGAAGCCTTCTCCAAAGTCATCAGAGAGGATTCGAGTAAGGCCATTTGTGACAATGCCACCAGAGAAGAAGTTAGCGTACCCCAGAGGAAGGATATCAGCTTTAGACTAGGTCAGCGCAGAGCTCTTTTTGGCAAGCGCAAACAGCTGAGTGACTACTCTCTGGTCTGTGGGATGTTTGGGATTCTTGTCATGGTGATTGAGACTGAGCTGTCTCGAGGATTTTACAACAAGGTATTTCAATCCCCCACCCCAAAATAAATATCAAATTTAATTTGTGAAACATTTGGTGTGAACTACCCTAACTTTGTTGATGCATTTGTCATCTTTCACAGGAGTCCATCTATTCATATGTACTGAAAGGTCTGATCAGCATTTCGACTGCTATTTTACTTGGACTTATTCTCATGTACCATGCAAGGGAAATCCAGGTAATTAGATGAACATATTGTGAGTTATTGTGGGCTATTTTTCTAACTGTTGCTGATTTCATTTAATTCTATTTTTATTTCTATTGGGAATCTGTCTGTCTGTGTGTCTGTATAATTTTCCGAACCTCTTTATGCTCAATTGGGTGGTGGGGGCTGCTGGAGCCTATCCCAGCTGTCTTCAGACATAAGCACCAAAGCGGGGGACACCCTGAAGCGGTTGCCAGCCAATTGCAGGGCATGCAGAAATGAAATAACAATCCGCGCTCACAATCTCACAACAATCTTAGTTTTGCAATAAATTGTGTTGTATTAAATGCTAAAATTCATCTCGGCGACATGAACTCAACAAAAATGACTCACAAATGTTTTTACAGTGCAGAAAAAAAGACTTATTGCTACTGTTGGAACCTTAGAAATGCCAGTACTGTATATGAGTAAAAACAGTCACCTCTTTCCTTCAGCTTTTCATGGTGGACAATGGTGCAGATGACTGGAGGATCGCCATGACCTTTGAGCGAGTTCTCTTCATTGTGTTGGAGCTTCTTGTATGTGCCATCCATCCGATCCCAGGTCAATACGTGTTCAGCTGGACTACTCGACTGGCATTCAACTACACCACATTAGTGGCGGACGCCGATGTCGACATTATCCTGTCTGTACCCATGTTTTTGCGCCTCTACCTGATTGGCCGGGTCATGCTCCTTCATAGCAAGCTCTTCACAGACGCTTCTTCACGAAGCATCGGGGCGCTAAACAAGATCAGCTTTGACACTCGTTTTGTCATGAAGACTCTGATGACAATCTGCCCTGGTACTGTTCTACTCGTATTCAGTGTATCCTGTTGGATCATTGCAGCATGGACTGTGCGCATCTGTGAGAGGTAAACCTTTACTCCCTGCTTTCTTTCCCACGCAGTGTACATGGCGCTAAATACGGTGGTATACTTAAAAGGTGGTACTATGTTCCAAAAGGTATCACGACACACAGGAAGTGACCAGCACCTTTCTAGGAGCAATGTGGCTGATCTCCATCACCTTTTTGTCCATCGGCTATGGTGATATGGTGCCTCACACTTACTGCGGAAAAGGAGTCTGTCTGATGACAGGCATCATGGTAGGATTCGTGACCATCATTCACCAGAAGCAGCAATTGTTGTTACCCTTCCATTAAAGACAGAAAAGGCCACAAAGGTCACTGAAAACTGTCAAAAAAGCACCAAATCATGACACGCACACTGGATGAAAATTAAGAAATGGAAATTCAAGCTTTCTGACCAAAGGCAGCACATTTCTGCCTAAACAATCTTGATGGTTTTGAGCGTTCATTGTATCAACAACGAATGTAAGACACCACCCCGTGTTTCATGATACGTTGGATTAGCTTTGTCTTTATTAGTCTCGCAGTGGAGAAATTTGCATTTCACAGCAGCAAAGTTATGAAACAAATGAAAGTAGAAGAAGCAAAACAGAGGAGCTGCTGGAAAGGCAGCCACTCTCGCGGCGCCGTCTTGAAGTCAAAAGAACAAAAAAAAACTAAATAACAAATAACATGACAACACAAAAACACAGAGTCATTCGTTCTTAAGCACTTTCTGTACCCTCTTTGTTACATAAAGCAGTTCCAGATGAAAGAGGAGAGGATCAAAGCGTCTATTCACCAGTGGATCAGGGACATCATGGTGGAATGTGCACGTCGACTACAAACTAAATGTTGAAAGCAAACACGCAGCTGAAGCATCCATTGACGAAAAGAGATTGTCTCACATCTCTTGTCCCACATAAATCAGCTTCAATTCCATCCCGCGACAGTTCCATATACGCATCGGCGCTCTGCGCTGACGCTCCTTCCTTCTTATTGCGGGCTCCTCAAGCCATGTATCCATCCAGCCGCAGACTGTCCAACAGCACCGACCTTCCACTGAACACAGCGGGGCTGTGAAGATGCTGCCCATTACAGGCGCAAAAAAGCACAATGGCCCCTTTGGTGTCCAGCGATAGCAGTCGAATGGCACCGACATTCCTCCCATTCAAAAACAGTACTGGCATATTCATGCTGCCGAAAAGGTGCAACCGCTCAGCAGTCTCCTCCTTGATGAATGTCGTGGTCAAAAATGCTGAAAAACAATCCGTATCCGTTCCACACGACGCACAACAACACAAAGTGACAAAAGAAAACACAAAAACAAGACAAAAACAACAAAAAAAGCAAGGCTCATCAGAGCACTTGCTGACAGCTGCCTACTCGGGCGCCATAACTTCACGTTGAATACAGAGATGGTGTGTGCAGAGGACCCATTGTTGGGTGGGCTACACAATGAAGTGTTGTCACTTTTATTTAGCAAATCCGCACACATTCATAATTCTGAAAATATATGGTGTAATTGCCCTTCAAAATGCAGCCCACTCACGAAAATGGCTGGGAAAGATTCAAACTTAAGTTTATTTTAAATCTTTTCCTTTCGGCTTTTCCCCTCAGGGGTCGCCACAGCGAATCAATGTCCTCCATCTATCCCGGTTTTGTGCATCCTCAAGTTTATTTTAAATGAAATCTTTATTTTTTTTATCCCTGTCAGTCAATTATGTATTCACGGATCTACTCATGCTGTGAACAATAAGTCACAGCTCCTAAGTAAGTGTACTGCTCCTTTTACAGGGAGCGGGATGCACAGCTTTGGTGGTCGCTGTGGTTGCAAGGAAATCAGAACTCACCAGAGCAGAGAAACACGTCCACAACTTCATGATGGATACTCAGCTATATAAAAAGGTCTGGAGTGTTTTAATTTCCAATGCAAATATCACCTATAATTATCTAAAAAAAACAATACATTTTAGTCCTGCTTTTGCCCTCAGGTAAAAAACACTGCGGCCAATGTGTTGCGAGAGACCTGGCTGATTTACAAACACACCAAGCTGGTGAAGACAGTTGATCGAGCGAGGGTACGCTACCACCAGCGTAAATTCCTGCAAGCTATCCACCAGTGAGTAAACATGTCGCACCACAGATTCTAAGGTTCAGTCCTTCTACATCAGCGGTGCCCAAACGTTTTGGACCGAAGATCAACTTTTCGATCAAACAATGTCCTGCGATTGACCCGTTACCGCGCAACCACATACACATACAACAAAATAACTTTTTTTTTTGTTTTATCCCTATACTCCGCATGATCAACTTGGGACGATTCCGCAATCTACCGGTTGATTGCGATCGATGTAATGGACACCCCTGGTGTAAATTGGTTGTCACTGAATTGATCAAATGTTCATTTTACCAATTATAAGTCTCGATAAATTTGTTATGAACTTCGAGATGTACAAGTGTTCACACTATAAATGACAGGAAGTGTCAACTATGACAACAATATTTATTTTTCATGTTTAAGACTGCGAAAAGTGAAAATGGAGCAAAGGAAACTAACTGACCAGGCCAACACCATCGCTGATCTTGCAAAGGTACTCATACCAACAACACATTTCACTTTTCTCAAAATATTTTAAGGGGACATGTGAAGTATTTTGATTACAATTGAAAGCAGTATTGTAGCCATGCATTTTAATTTGATTAAACTACGTACACCAAGGATCAAGAAACAATAGTCTGTCAACTGACCATTGGCAAGCTGCACAGTGATGAGACATGTAAAGTGTTGATGTTAATCCCTTAGCCAATCAGGATGCAGAACACAATGCACTGTAAAAAAATAATACAAGAAAAACAAATACATTAAACAGCAAAGCCATGAAAGATGATTACAGTATGTAATAGGGTTTCAGACGTCTGTGAAGAAGGTGGAGTGAGCAGTAGTGCATTACGTCACTGGAGTCCTCATCTAACTGCGTGTTGTCAAGCATGGTAGATTGCAATTATCAACCAAGCGTTTTGTTTTTTTTCAACGTGTTTGAGCAATCTGATGCACAATTTATTTATTTTGTTTAAATATCATCACAGACAACATATTGGAAGTTACAATGGAGAGTTGAGTGATTTCCGAAATAAAATAGGGACAATCTCTACCAGTTGCCAGCTGTGCTGACCACATCGACAACTTCACTGGGTAATCAATGAAGTGATGCTTATTATCAGAAGCTAGCTGTAGCTAACGTTACTCTGCATCCAACTAAACTCAGTGCAGTCATGCTTACATTTTAGTTGCGATGTCGTTTTCACCCTCTGCTTCAGGCTGCACATGAATGTCACATGCACTTTGCCACATCTGGCTAATTTATCAGTTTAACAACTAAATGCTTAAACACAAACGATATACAAATGTACTTTCCCATCACAAGGCCGCTTTTAATGCTGCTGTAAGTTTGCTTGTATGGCTTCATGATCAGTAAAGGGTTACATGTCCACATTTTCCACTCTCTCCAGACTCAGAACATGATGTACGATCTGGTGTCTGACCTGCAGCATCGAAGTGAGGAGTTGGACAGGAGAATTGTGGCCTTGGAGGGCAAACTGGACTTAATGCTTCTCAACATGCACTCATTGCCCGATGTGCTCTCTCAAGCAATAACAAAGATGCAAAAAGATTTTCTTGATGACTTGGCCTGCCGTGTCCATTTTCTGTCATCCTCCCTAAGCTCAGAGTGCTGCTCTGTTCCAGCTAGGCCGCTCTGTCAAGGCCTTTGATCAATCGGAATGAATTCTTAATTTAAACTACAGAATACATATTCTGACCTCTTTGAGTTCCAGTATCGCCTTTACGCTTCACAATCATCCTAAATTCAGAACTGCAGAACCTGTAAATAGACAAACATATATTTACCAGTATGTCCATTGATTATTTTTGAACCAAAAGTTTAAGATGATAAGCCATTTTACTTCATGTCACCTCCATTTGCTAACGATGTGAACAAATGAACATACAGCGCTCAACACCGATGAGTAAAAACAGTTTATATATTTCTCAATATTTAAGAACAATCTTGATCATTTTGGTAAAACTCACATGGAATTTTATAATCTAAATTAAAGGGGCAGTTTTGCAACATTAATTTTAGTTCAAAACTCCACATTTGTCGATGTGTGTTATCGAAATGTTATATCGGAAATATGGATTCTGAGGAGAAATTAAAGGCTTCCTGCCACAGTATACTCAGTTACTTTGATGATTGTGTACTGTATTATATTTACCATAACAATAAGCTTCAGAACTACATTATTTTGATTGAAAAATTGCCTTACCATCAGGGATTTATGAATGGAAGGTACATAAAAGCATAAAAAAATAGGTAAACAATTGTATTTACATTTGTTTTTTTCGGCTTCATTTTTTTTTTGAATTTGCAACCTGAGTTTTATGTTACGTAAATTCGAATAAAGTGTGACTTTATTTGACATGTTGTATTTTCGAATGCTGAATCATCTCTGTGTATACCATTTTAATGCGTTAAACTCGGTGTAGGGGCTGGACTTGGTGCTTATGTTACCATACGCTCCGTGTACAGTAACTGAACACTGGTCATTCACTTCAGGACATTGTCTATTTGTGGTCACTGTTTGACGTTATCATTTGGTGACTCAAATTAAAGTTGCTCTCGTGAGATTCGACATCACACAAAAATAAGGAACGATTTATGTTAAATAAAACAGTCAGGCATCCGACCGCTTGACATAAATGTTATAGTGCAGAAATGTCCCTCTGGGTTGACTGATCAGTACAATCTTGCGAATTCTTATTTTTTTATTTTTTGCTTAACGGTGAAGCGACACCGCAATAACGCGGAATGTAGGCTTAGCGTAGGCTTTGAACACCTCAATAAGCAGGCCGCCATGATGTTCATCACAAGCAGAGCAAACCATTTCCTATGGAAGATTGAGGGCACGACATCATCTCGCGATAAATGCTTGGAAGCCAGCTGCACCCACGAGAATGTAGTTTCGCGCGCTGAAACTGAGCGCCGTTTACTATGATGATTGACGTTGCTTTTAACCAATGAAATGGAGAAAATGTGAGCCAAGAGGCCAATAATGACCAACGTGTGTGAAATCAGGCGGGATATCAAAGTCTTGAAGAATTACTCATTGAAAGGAAGCCAACAATCTTAAGAGTTAGACTTGTTGGAGCTGTTAAGAAGTTACGGAACTTAAACAAACAAGTTCACCTGTTTACCTTTTTTTACGTCGACAAACAGGTATGCTCTTGTTACCTATAGATTACTACTTTTGAATTTGTTGTCGATAACGAAGTCTGTGCCGTGCGTACAAACGTTAGCTAACTTGTCATACCTCGTTACTTTTAGCGTTTTTTTTTAATCACAATCACTTTCTCCGGCGGATCAGTCTGACAATTCGGACTAGTTTTCACTCGCGTGCTTCGGCTTTTTGTCTAACCGTAAAACTAAAGCAACTGTTTATTGGTTGCAACATTCCCTCAAATCGTGGTGCTCTTAATTTTGTTGTAAAGTTAAGCCTAAGAATGAGTGTGGGCGAATATCCTTTTGCTATGGCAATTTGCTTTCTTGTGGTGCTTAAGGTTACACACGATTAAAACTTGTCATGCAATTTACTGGATCACCGCATCTATGATTATAGCTAAAACGAAACAAATAAGTCACTTTAACAGGCAATAATGGTGCCAAGTGCACCACAAACATCTTGCGATGTGTTTTACATAAACAGCGCTCACTTGATTATTGTACTAAATAGTTTTTATCGGCATAGATGGGAATCGTTCGGTACGTTTCATTGTCAAGGCGACGCCACATTGTTTGCGAGCACTCCCTCGCGTCCGGATGTGCTAATTTTTAAAAGAACCAGGCGTGGTCTCAGCAGTTTCCCGCACTGTATTCAAATTAGGTTGTTCCCTCCTTTGTTATGTGCACGAATGGCACTTCATTTTTTTATCACATCACCGCCATGTACTGTATGTTGTTCAATTTAGTAAAGTGGTCCAGGACAGCGCGTGTCTTGATTGGAGACAACATTCCGATGGCTGGCTCCAATGGAAATCTTTTCTCCCCCGCAAGACCCATGTCCGAAAGAGCTGAAATAAAAGGACTAAATGGTGTTCACATCTCTTCACGATGTTAAGGATTAAGAAAGTTGTGACATTTTATGACTTCAAAAGTCATGTGAACAATCATGTTGTTACAAATTTAAAACAAGGATCATCAGTAATTTTTTTTGTTTTTCTGAAAAAAAAAAAGAATGAAACAGATGTTGGGGAGATGAAGCGGATATTCACCGTGTGCTATTCTTGCCGTAGTGCGAAACTTCAAAAAATCCACGTTACAGCAACTGATGTAATCAAATGTTGCAGTGCTTCACTGTTGTGGATGCTGTAGATTTGTTGAAGCTAATTCAATATGTATTATCTTAACTTGTGTTTCGATAAATGTTGAGGTGTTTTGGGGGAAATTCTATTTCTGAGCTCATCTACAGTCAATCTCAATGCAGGGCAGCTGCAATGTGGATTCAAGTGCGAACGATGGATGGCAAAGTGACCCACAGGGTCGATTCACTCTCCAAACTTACCAAAGTGGACGAGCTGCGCCTGAAGATTTCTGAGCTATTTAAGGTGGAGCCGGAGAGACAGAGGCTGTTCTACCGTGGCAAGCAGGTAAGGTGGAAATGAAGGAATGTTTTCGACGCCTGCATACATTGCGAGTCTGTACTGGATTAGCATTTGTGAACAATGTGCCACCATGTCCTGAATTCTCTTCATTAGATGGTGGATGGACACACAATATTTGACTACAACGTGGGCCTTAATGACATTGTGCAGTTACTTATTAGACAGAAGATGCCATGTGTTGAAATGACCAAAAACAAAGACAAAGAAGCAGAGCTTTCTGACTCCGATTCTGGCTGCGGGTCATCCCAGAGTGAGTCTGACAAGAGCTCGACACATGGTGAGATGGAGGTTCAGACCGCTGGTACCTCTGTACAAGTAAACCCCTCACAGGTCTTGGAACCCGGATTTGGATTTTACAAGGTAAGTTTTAAGTTTCAAATGAAAATGTTATTGTTGTGTTACTTGGAACAAGGCCCATATTAATTGCTATCTTGACATATGGTTTGATTTGGAAAAAAAGTGGCTTTTTTCAGACAGCAAATATTTGTGTCTGTTTGCTTAATTACTTAATCAACATCAACTTCCTCCGTTTCTTCCCTCAATTTGCTTGCTGTCGTTGCACGCATGTGTGGTTGGACCACACATGCGTGGATGGCTTAAAAAAAATGGTTTAGCTTGATTGTTTTGGTTCGTTTTGGTATGTGCAACTACATAGTTTTTTTTTCATGAGGCACAGCAGGGCAATGGAGCCAAAAAGCAGAAATGCTAACCATGGTTTGGCTGTACGTTAATACACTCGCCAGTCTATTTGCAGCACACACAATATACAGCTCCGGTCTCCCTGTGTGAAGTTTGCACGTTCTTTCGGAGCCTGCGTGGGCTTTCGCGTCCTCCAGTTTCCTCCCACATTCAAAAAACATGCATGGCGGGCTGATTGAACACTCTAAATTTGTCCCGAGGCACGAATGGTTGTTCGTTTCTGTGTGCCCTGCGATTGGCTGGTAACCAGTTCAGGGTAAACCCTGCCTAGTGCACGAAGATAGCTGGGATAGGCTACAGCACGCCCAGCGACCCAAGTCAGGATTAAGCGGTTTGGATCATGGACGGATGGATCTGGGTGGATGGCTATAGGTAGATAGATGAGGAAAAGACATCTGCAACTTCCTGACTCTGTGCCTCTGAATCTTACTTGCATTGCTTCAAGACACTAATTGATTTTTTTACAACTCCCACCTGCAATGTAATACAATACATTTGTTTTTGTATCATAGCTGTGACAATGTGCTTTACCCCTACAGATCATTGCAATCCTAAATCTTGGTTTGGACTTCATTACTAAACCTCTTTATTTGTTTTGTGCATATTTATTCAGGTCAATGAAATGGTGGATGCAAGGGACTTGAATATGGGGGCTTGGTTTGAGGCCCAGATTGTGAATGTCACCAGGAGTCCCAAGACTCCCAAAGTGGATGTAGTTGATCTTGAGCATGAACAAGAGGATATATTGTACCACGTGAAATATGATGAGTAAGTTTAAACATGAAAAGTGAAACCGATTGCTTGAAATTTGATCTTGAGCACTTGGTTGGATAAAATCAAAATTAGGGGTGTTCACATGGCACGCAGTTGCATCTGTGCTGCACTGATGTATATTGTTTAGATATATATTACATCAGTGTACATTTTGTAAAGTGTTCAAACGTATAAAGCTGCTCAAGAGAAGCGTGTTAGCCCTGGTGCAACCCCGCTTGTGTTCACACAACAGTGAATGCAACTGTGCAATACGATAGGAATATACGGAAACAACAAAATAAAGCATACTTCACTTTCTCTGCCATGTCTGTGACATATTGAAAATATGAAGAAAAATGAGAGAGAGAACAGAAAGATGGTTGACGTACAACAGAGCCCGAAATAACACATGCATACAACTTCTTGTGCATATCGAGTCTCCAGCTGTTGCGTTCAAACATCCCATTTTATATTGGTGCTACGCCGCAAATGAGTCTTTACTCCAGAGTAAATTTTTAAACGACCGACTGAGCAGGGTTAAATTTGCTCCGGTTTAAGCTGTTTTCAGGGGCTACACTGGTATAACTTTGTACATGTGTACGCTCTCAGGGGGCAGCCCTGGTGCGATGCTGGAGTAAAAGTTGCCATGTCAACACTCAAATAGAAACTAATTTCCCTTACCTAAAATACTTATGGCCACCTTTTGTATTTCATTACATAAACTCTGACATATTGTATCTTGCAATAAACCCCACATCCCCTTCTCTGAACCATCGTATGTGAATGACTTTAAAATGTGTTTATCTGAAAGGAACATCCATGAGTGTTGATGAACTGTTAGGATGACAAGTGAATATTTTCTATCAGTTATCCAGAGAACGGTGTGATCCCTCTTCTGGCGAAGGATGTTCGCCCGAGGGCCCGGACTGTTTACCAGTGGCACCAGTTGGAGCCTGGTATGATTGTTATGCTCAACTACAACCCAGATGATCCCAAGGAGCGGGGCTACTGGTATGATGCTGAGATCCAGAGGAAAAGGGAGACACGTACCCTGCGAGAGATTTATGCAAAGATTATTCTTGGGTAAGTTCATTGTTGTGAAATGTGAGCTTCTATAGCCGAGTTTTTCAATCACACATTGTTGTTACTGTTTGATATGATCAATGGTGAATAGATACATTTGGTAAATGTACTTCATTCCTCCCAGGGAAAATACCAGAGTGGATTTAGGGATAACCTACATTTTATTGCTTGTCTTTCTACTAGTTACTAAGTTTATTTGTTGCACTGCTTCGTTGCAGAAAAACGGAGACCATTATTGTTTTTTACCTTTTTTTTTTAGAGATGCAGGGGACTCTCTCAATGATTGCAGAGTTATGTTTGTCACTGAAATTTACAAAATTGAGGAGCCTGGTTCACAAAGTGACATGCCGACTCAATCTGAAAGCCCACTAAAAAGTAAGGCTTGGTTTTGGTTTAATTTGCAGCATGTAACTCATTAATCATCAGTATTATGACATGATAAATTATTTTCTATTCGGTAATGGAGACTGCCGCGTAAGATTTGTCATTTGGGTATACAGGATCAAATGGACCTGAGTGCAAGCAATGCAAGGATGACCCGGATAAAATCTGCCGCTGGTGTAACTGTAACATTTGCGGCATCAAGCAGGATCCTGACAAACAGCTTCTGTGTGATGAATGTGACCTGGCCTATCACACGTACTGCCTGAACCCACCGCTCACCGCCATCCCAGAGGATGAAGATTGGTCAGTATGCTTCGATGTTCAGTCATTTCTTGAATTTGAATCATATTTTAACATTTGTTATTTGGCTCAAACAGGTATTGCCCCAATTGCCGCAATGACTCCAATGAGGTTGTCCGTGCTGGAGAGAAGCTGAAAGCGAGTAAGAAGAAAGCTAAAATGGCTTCAGCCAGCTCTTCCAGCCAGAGGGATTGGGGCAAGGTGAGTCAGTAATTTCAATCTGTTTCTAATTCTTGAAACATAAACATTTGCTACTCGGGTTTAAAGCAATTACATAATAATAATAATAATAATAATAATAATAATAATAATAATAATACATTTCATTTATAAGCACCTTTCAAAACTCTCAAGAACACTTCACAGTCACAGGATATTTTTTCTGCGGGTGAGCGGCTCAGAATCAGAATACCTTTATTCGTCCCGCAATGGGGAAATTTGCAGTCCACAGCAGCAATTGAAGAGGGATGGGGTTGGGGTGGGAGTGAAAGGATAGAAAACAAGATATTCTAAGCATAACAAAATAAAAATTCAATAAAAATAAAAATACACTTAGCAATGGCAGTTTGTTGATTAATTGCCAGACCTGTTGTAACCGAAACATTTGAAAGTAACCAGTGGTTAAGACAAACTTGTGGAAATATGTAACTAACAATGAGTCCGGTAGCATGGTCACTTGCAAAAATATGGATGTCCATCCTTCAACGTAATCAACCAAACCAAAAGACATGCTCAGCAACTTGATCTGGAAATTCTTAACATGACTAACAGTCTCAATCCTCATGTCATCTGTCAACTCGTTGTTCCAGGAATACAAAATACAGCAGATTATACTCTAGCATCTGCTTAGACAATAAACAGGATGAGTGGTGCTTGATTAGTTTAAAAAAGGTTGGTGAGGACAGTATACAATATTTATTGTGTGATGTTGAATTGTTATTCAATTGTTTTTATTCTCTAAACCAGTGTTTATTAAACAGTGTGAGATATTGTCAGGTGTGCCATGAAAAATTATCCAATTTGGATTCCTGTACACCAGGGGTGCTCACACTTTTTCAGCATACGAGCTACTTATAAAAACAACCAAGTCAAAATGATCTACCCACGACAAAAATGCAAAACATAATTATTTTCAAATGTTTTAAGGATTCTTTGTATGTACAATGTATGTTGATGTACCTTGCATAACTGAATAAGCCAATATTGCACAACACACATAATAACTACATATACATAACATCATAAATAACTATTAACATTTTTTGTAATTACCTGAGTTTACTTTGATGACTTGCACTGAATTGAATCAGCCAGGGATGCATAGTCCGGACAGTAGCTGCTGACAGCCTCAAGCACATTTCCAAATAAATGTTCATCATTCATGGTGGCGCGGTATTTGGACTTAATGATCTTCATGTAGGAAAAGGCTGACTCACATAAATAAGCGGAGCCGAATAATGCAGTCAAGAAGGTAGCATGTGGCGTCACCGGTGCGCACCGCAGCTTTAATGTCTTTCAATTCCTTGAATCTCCTTGATGTGCGTCTCACCCTGACGCATATCACACGCTTAAAAATGGTATAAAAGCAGCTGTCGTGGGACAGAGAGGATCAGACTCATCTCGGACTCACAGACTCAAAGAGACTTGCAAAGACCCGGACGGACATCACAACACGTCTTGCTCGACTCCACGCCACGATCAAGCTCTGCGCGTCACCTACCTGGGAGATCTGACAATGAACCTACTTACAAATAAAGAGAAACATCAAACTCTTTATTGGCGAGCCAGCCAGGAGCATTTTTTCCCCACAAAAAAAAAACACGTTACCATGTCGCTGAATGTGTGGCTAATTTAAAAGAAAAGTCCTCATACTTCACGCCTGCAAAGTCATTGTAAATGAGATGTTTGGATCCGAAGCGGCGAAGGAAATTGCCTGATTGCCGTAAAAATTAAAAATAGAGACTGAGAGGAAGGGCGTTGTGGGTCTTTTGTCGATTGCTGCCAGGATATCAGATCTATGTTGATCCAAACCATTTATCACAGAGTAAGAATACTTATAAAAATTTCTCTCTCACTCTGTTGTAGCTAATGTGGAAAATGGCCTTTTAGGTATTTCAAGTTTCAGACTCCAAGACAATTAGTGTAAATTGGAATACAAAGATTCGTGTGATAGATTGTTAATTGTATCCTCCATAGGGAATGGCCTGTGTCGGGCGAACCAAGCAGTGTACCATTGTCCCATCAAACCACTATGGCCCTATCCCCGGTGTTCCCGTTGGCTCATTGTGGAAGTTTAGAGTCCAGGTAAGTCCATCAAGCCTGCATCCTTTGGTGTGCTTGGGCAATAAAAAATACTGAATAAAATCGGCCCTGGTATTATTCGTCAGACACTTTCACCGTTGAGTGTTTTTGCCGTTTTTGCAGTGGTTGTCAGTGTAGTTTTGTTGATTCCAGGTGAGTGAGTCTGGCGTACACAGGCCACACGTAGCTGGGATCCACGGCAGAAACAATGATGGGGCCTACTCTCTGGTCTTGGCAGGAGGCTATGAAGATGATGTGGTATGTTATTTTCTTTTGACAGATGTGATTCCAAATTAGCAGTAATATTGAACCATTTTACAAGGCTGGCAGCAAATTGAGTTGTCAAGTGGGCAATCACTCTGTATATTTTGTTATTGTATTGTAGGATGATGGGAATGAGTTTACTTACACCGGTTCTGGGGGTCGAGATCTGTCAGGGAATAAGAGGACTGCTGAGCAATCATGTGATCAGACACTGACTAACATGAACCGGTACGTTTGATTTATGCTCAACCATATATCAGCGAAATCTCAGTCTGTTGAATTTCTAATTTTATTCCGCAAATTGTCATTCGCTATGGTCCTCTCCAGTGCACTTGCTCTCAACTGCAATGTTCCAGTGAATGCCAAAAATGGTGCACAGGCAAAGAACTGGAAGGATGGCAAGCCAGTTCGAGTGGTACGCAGCTGGAAAGGTCGAAAGCACAGTAAATACTGCCCAGAGGAGGGAAACAGATATGATGGGATATACAAAGTAAAGTTGGAATTTATAAACCATCTCGCAGTTATTTCACAAACTTCCATTGTAGTGATTTGTCATTCACTTTAGATAGTGAAGTACTGGCCCGCTAAAGGCAAATCTGGCTTCTTGGTTTGGCGCTATCTCCTGAAGCGGGATGATGATGAGCCAGCACCATGGACCAGAGATGGCAAAGAACGCATCAAGAAACTTGGTCTTGCATTGCAGGTAATGTTCCTCGCATTAAAATATATTTTCAGACGTGTGTGTGTGTGTGTGTGTGTGTGTGTGTGTGTGTGTGTGTGTGTGTGTGTGTGTGTGTGTGTGTGTGTGTGTGTGTGTGTGTGTGTGTGTGTGTGTGTGTGTGTGTGTGTGTGTGTGTGTGTGTGTGTGTGTGTGTATACGATGAGTTTTAAAAAATTGTCTGCAATTTTTGAGTTTGTGAGACTGCTATCTTCCTTGCATCAATGTTGAATTCACTTGATCTTCTGACAGTATCCAGCGGGTTATCAGAAGGAAAAAGAGAACAAAGACGAAGTGGAAGAGGAGGAGACACCCAGCAAGGCAAAGAGAAAGAGAGAGTCCCAGAGCATTGGTATAAATTCTTCTTTTTCTTCTTATTTTATTAATCAGTGATGTATGGTGCCAAGCGAAAACTGCAGGCAAAACTTTGGAACATTTCTGTATTTTACGGTATAATAATAAACAATAATACATCTCATTTATAAGTGGCTTTCAAAACTCTCAAGGACATTTTACAGTCACAGAATATGTAAAAAAAACCCATGCTTTTTTCCACACCGAACCCTGTCGCCTTTATTGTGATCCGGTTTATTTGAGTTTTTTACTGACGAGCTACAAGCGGTCAGTAGATTTACACACAGTCTCATCAGAGATAACCAATGAAAGTACCAAACCTGTCACAGTGGACCACTAAACTGTCTCACCTCCTATTGTCTGTACGAATATTTTTTATGGGTCAATTTAGTTGTTGCAGCTTTTAATCAGGTGCATTTAACTGTCCTGAAATTATGATACACAAAGTTGGGTCGACGATGTAAATGTTATTCAATGACAACTGGCTAAAGCACAATTTTATACAAAAGCATCAATTTGAAAAAAAAAAAAAAAAAGATTTTACAAATCAGGGAAATAATTCTTTTCTTTCTTTCTTTGATAACAGTTTTGAAGAAAATTCCAGTATCTTCTGTGCCATTTCATTTATTAGTTATTTAATAATATTTAGCACTGTTCTATTCACCATGACAGAATCCACCAAGAATTCACCAGCCAAGAGTCCCAAGAAGGTGAAAGTTGAGGTTTACAAGCTGTCTGGAGAGCAGAAGGATCTCATTAAGAATGACACACAAAACAAGAAAGTGTGGGATGAAGCCATGGAGTCACTGTCACTCGGCCCGGTGAGCAATGCTGTCCGTTCCTGCTAAAATCACGTCTGGATAAAAAAATAATAATAATCTATTAATATTAAGGCAAAAGTGACTGACTGGTCAAGATTTGTGAAGATTCAGGTGTTTCTTTGACAATAGGAGCAAGAAATGCAAAATAAAAAAGTTTTTACACATCTAATATTTTGCCTTTGCAGAAATTTCTGAGCAAAGTTGAAGAGGTTTTCCTCTGCATTTGCTGCCAAGAAGTAGTGTATCGGCCCATCACTACTGAGTGCCATCACAATGTCTGCAAGGTAAAATACAATGTCAATGTGTGTGTGTGTGTGTGTGTGTGTGTGTGTGTGTGTGTGTGAGTGTGCATGCGTCCGTGTATGTGTGTGTGTTATGAACGAATAGCTAACCTGATAATGGATTCTTTTTTAACATTCAGGAATGCCTTCAGCGTTCCTTCAGGGCAGATGTTTACACCTGCCCAGCATGTAGACATGACTTGGGCAAAAACTACTCCATGGCTGTCAACAAGTCTCTGCAAGACGTCCTTAATCAATTTTTCCCAGGTTATAGCAATGGCCGATGATTTTGAGCTTCTATGAGTCAGCCATGGTAGAAACAATGCAAAGTGTATGGGCAATTGTCATTTGGGGGTAACAAAGAATTCGCTTTTCCTAATATATTATGATGTATGAATCTATCATTCTTTTGGACTTCAGTGCTCCTGTCTTCCATGATGGTTATTCAGTGATGTGCTTGTCATGCTGATTTTTTTTTTTTTGTTTCTTGCTACCTGTATCCTTTATGACCTTGCAACCATGAAATGTGACTTACAGTTTTTGGTCTTTTTACTAATATTTGATAACTCCACTGAGAAAGAAGTGTCAGACATTTGTTTTGTGTGTTTTTTGTTCTTGAAGAGCATGTGTGACATCTTAAAGCGATCTCCTGAAAATTTGCTTTTATTGTTTCAATTACAAGAACGGTAATTTTATGACATTCATTTTGATGTACACATTAAACTATCAGACGTTGTTTGACTTGGCAATTTTAAATTTGTGCTTTATCTGTTATTTTTATTTTTTGGGCCCAGTTTTTTGTCAGCCTGTTTAACAGGGTGTTTTGCCCTGATACGATCATACATTTAACATTATTTCTACAGAAACATTCTGAGTTATGTGTAAAACCTAAATTTACTTGTGATTTTGTCCAGTCTCTTGTCCTTTTTTCTCTTTCTGCATGTTATCGATTATATTACTGTCCGATCATTTGTCCCTTTTGTGGACATGGCCTTTTTTTAAACTACGAACAATAATCATGGCACAGTAGCATCTTAAATATATTTGTGTAATTCTTGACTTGCCTTCTTTCTGTAATTTAACATGAATTACAGACGTTTGAATATCCACCACCTGGCAGCTGATCTTTGTTGAGGTTAACATTTTCAAAATTGTATAATGTCAGTCCATCGAAATTTAACATGAACGTGTATTCGTTGTCGTTAACTTTTGCACGTATCGGCTGTGTACGTGCTTGCCCTTAAAGGCAAGCGAGCTACGTTTCGTAGTAAAGGGAAGGCGGTTTTCATTGGCTTCTTAACCTGTCTGTGACCCAACAAGCCAATCGTATCATCGCGTTTCTGATGAACCTGCAATTCTTAACTGTCATCGGCCAATTGTACGGTGTAATATCTGAGGTGGGCAGACCTAAATAGCTTTAGCTTGCTTAATGCTAGAAGAAGCTCGGGCCATGAAATTTGTAGAAAACGACACATAGCAGACTGAAAAATACAAAAGAGGCAACACTCCGCTGCAGGAGGTAACGATTCATTTGCACCGCCGTGTTCACATGCATAGATGTCTTTTTGATTCAATCGACGTATGGTCGTGTGATGTTTTATTCCCCCTTTAATTTCCCGGACAGCAGAGCCAAATGGGAGCTTACCTCTGTTGAAGTCGTATACAGCAATACTACGGTACTGTGAAACGTAATCCACATATAACCACACCAGTTCGGATATAAAATGCAGGATACACTTTTAAAGCGGAAACTTCAGCGGGATTGTTTTCTGTTTTCCCGGACTATGTTGTCGCTCGTAGTCGATCCTCAATGCTAATATCTTCGTTAGCAACTGCTTTTTAGTAACGTGACAAGTGTGATCAAAAGCTAGCTCAGATATTTCGATTCGTTCTTCCACTGTAAAATGGCTCACTGCTGACAAGTGAGTTGCCCTCTGGAATGGTCGTGAACCAGATCGCATTGAAAGAATCGGCGTAGGCCTTGACTTGTTTTGGTTTTGAAGAACGGGTATCACCATTCCTTTACACAGCAGTTGAGTCAAGGGGTCCAGCTGCCGCCCTATGTGTGATAAAGGGTTCAAAATCTAAAATAGATGGGGGTAGGTTTAAGTAGATTGCCGAAGTATATAAAACTGTTTGAAATAAATCAAAATACATTCATTGGAGAAGGATATTTCTAAATTGCAAATGAAAAAACATTATTTGAGTAAGGAGTGTTTATCTAACCCCCACGACCCTAATGAGGAATAAGCGGTACGGAAAATGAGATGAGATGAAACAATTTTAATTCAAGCTAAATAATTTCTACATGTATAATATAAACATTTTACATTTTCTTTAGTTACTACACAATAATGTGCTATTTTGATATTGTGTGGTATTACAGAGAAGACAGAACACACTTGGAACAATATTTCTTACTAATGTCTACTTAAAGCAAGCTTTCTATCTATTGGAGTTACTTCCGGGTCGAGTGAACACTGGCACGTGTGGCTGCCACTGCTCACCCACTGCAAAACTTATCCCGTGACTGTAAAGTGACCCTGAGAGTTGAAAGGCGCTTATAAATGAAATGTATTATTATAAACATTTCTTTGCTCTGAAGATTTCCAATGTGCTGCAACAGCTCTGAAATCATTCGCAGGCACCACTAAATTAGGATCATTAACAGCAGTTTGCTGCGACGAATTGTCACTACCCTCCACAGACTTATTCGTTTGTTCCTTAAAAACAAGAATATGTTTGCTGCCTCTTTTTAATGTCTTTTAGAGTTTTACTCATGTTCTCATGCTCCATATTGCAACCATCCTCTATGTTCATTAACAGAAGTTTGCTGCAACGAATTGTCACTATCCTCCACAAACTTATTCGATTGTTCCTTAGAAACAAGAATGTTTGTTTGCTGCCTCTTTTTGAATGTCTTTTAGAGTTTTACTCATGTTCTTACGCTCCATATTGAAACCATCCTCCATGTTCGATGTAAATAATGCAATGCGCCACGGGTAGATTAGCCCTTTTTTCGATTTCTGGCGAATCACAAAAAAGAGAGATATCCTCTATACAGGGGTGCTCACACTTATTTCAGCAAGGGAGCTACTTTTGAAATGACCAAGTCAAAATGATCTACTCATAATATTTATTGAGAAATATTGTGAAGATTATTGTAATTTATGTTGATGTATATTCGCATATGTGGCACAACACAACATAATTATGTCAATTGTTTGCCATTACCTGAGTTCACTCTGATAACTGGCAGACGAGACAACCGCACTTGAAAATGTCATCTTTAAAAAAAAAGTCATCCTCTCATTCCGTATGAAAGTGATACGTTTTTTTTCTTCTTACTTGGTCCAGCTCTTCCACTTTCTTATACTGTATCTTACGTTTAAGGGGAAAAACCGAGTGAAAAATTAGGATGTAACTAACGACATCCTTGTTCACTTTGCAACGAAGGGGCGTTGTTTAAGCTCGCAGTGAGTCTCTCAATGAGATGTCATTTGATTGGTTCTCCGGTGTATCAATCAAATAAAGGGATGGCTGATTGGCAAACCGAGTTTTTTCAAAAGAACTCCACTCGATTTGTTAAGCGTCAGTTCTTGACAATGTCACATCACCTTGTCTTGCGATCTCCCAATACTGCCATGGAGATCGATTGGTCGATCACGATCGACGTATTGAGCACCCCTGCTCTATGATGATGCTTTGGAAAGCACTGAAACAAATGTGAGGTGATTATGGCTCGATATCGGTAAGGCAAGATAGCAGACAACGAAAGTTAAAACCTCAAAAGGAAAACAAACAGTTTTCAATTATTTGTTTCTTCCGCCATTGTAACAGAAGTATATCATATGTGGCGCAGATCAAAGTCAAGTCAAAGTCAGCTTTATTGTCAAATATGCTAATATGCATGACATACAGCACAGATGAAATTAATGATTAATTAATGAGATCATGTCGCAATATGCGCTAATTGTATTAGACTTGCGCCGGTGCTGGCGTAGTGCAATTACAAAGTTTCACCAGTGGCTGTCAAAATGTGTAAATGGCCCAAGGGCCCAGCCCAGATGCATCCATGTTGAGTTGCCATAATGCTCCTGTCTGATCCTGACACTATGGATGGCAAAAAGACACCATTGTATATCACACATACAAGGAAATGAGAAGCACACCCAAATACTTGAATATATATTCTGAAAGTATATACAGTTTGCTCATTGTATGTTTCTTTTATTATTGAATGAAACTAACCCAGACTTGTGATAACTTGGCTGAAGTGAAATCTCAGCAAAAACATGCACCGCATCATAATGCTAGCATGAATGTTGGCCTGTGTGGCTTTAAATATTCGCTTAGTTGACCTGATACGCAGTGGTGGGCCGTGCATATCACCCCTGGGCCTTCAGTAGTCCTACATTTGAATCAGTCCACAGCTGCGACTGTAAATAAAAAGTGTGATGATTTAGTAGCGGGTCCCGTTAGCCAGGAAATAACTTGTGAAGAAAGAAATACTCTCATTAAACTGTTCGAGTTTTTACCATGAACGTGTGGATTCATGATATAGGGTCAGAAGTCATTCTTTCACACCGCAGATAAGATTGGACATCAGGGTGGAGAAGCATTAATAACAACTACATTATAGTTGATCCCGTGCTCGGGAGTTTCTCAAGCTCAAAACATATGCAATAAGCATCAAGGAGTTTAGCTGATGTTACTGCCGCGATGGAAGGTGGTCCTCGGTCATATTCAATTGCTGGTAACCCTTTACTGCGCAACCATATGAAACTTGTATACCATAAATTTTGCATGCGCCTGCAATGTCTTTTTAGGATGAAAAATAATGCCACGCAACCAACAGGTTGGTGGTGTGTAGGATGACGCTGGCAGTGAGGAAGATGAAGAAACCAAAGGCTGAAGTGAGGACAAAATGGTGGAAGTTGAAAAAGGAAGAGTGTTGCATGACATTTAGGAAGGAGGTAAGACAAGCACTGGGTGGGCAAGAGGTCCTTCCAGATGACTGGCAAACTACAGCGAACATAATCAGAGACACAGGTCGGAAAGTACTTGGTGTATCGAGTGGAAGAAAGGTAGATAAGGAGACTTGGTGGTGGGGAGGTGCAGGAGTGTATACAGAGAAAGAGGTAAGCAAAGAAGAAGTGGGACACTGAGAGGACGGACGAGAGTAGACAACAGTACAAGGAGATGCAGCGCACGGTTAAAGTAAAGGTGGCAAAGGCCAAACAAGAGGCCTATGATGACTTGTATGCTCGACTGGACAGCAAGGAAGGTGGGACTGATCTTTACAGGCTGGCAGACAGAGAGACAAAGATGGTAAGGACCTGCAGCAGGTTCGGGTGATTAAGGATAGAGATGGCAATGTATTAACAGGTGCCAGTAGTGTGATGGCAAGATCGAAAGAATACTTTGAAGAATTGATGAATGAGGAAAATGAGAAGGAACAAAGAGTAGAAGATGTGACTGTTGTGGACCAAGACGTAGCAAGCATTAGCAAGGATGAAGTGAGGAGGGCGCTGAAAGGATGAAGGGGGGAAAGGCACTCGGCCTGATGATTTACCAATCGGTGGTGTTCCTGACTGGGTTATTCAACAAGATCTTAAATGTTGCCTGAAGAATGGAGACGAAGTGTACTCGTGCCCATTTTTAAGAACAAAGGAGATGTGCAGAGTTGTACTAACTACAGAGGAATAAAGTTGATGAGCCATACAATGAAACTCTGGGAAAGAGTAGTTGAAGCTAGACTAAGTGCAGAAGTGAACCTTTGTGAGCAGCAGTATGGCTTCATGCCAAAAAAAGAGTACAACAGATTCAGTGTTTGCTTTAAGAATGCTGATAGAGAAGTACAGAGAAGGTCAGAAGGAATTGCATTGTGTCTTTGTAGATCTGGAGAAAGCGTATGACAGGGTGCCCAGAGAAGAGCTGTGGCATTGCATGAGGAAGTCTGGAGTGACGGAAAAGTATGTCAGAGCGGTGCAAGACATGTATCATGACTGTAAGACGTTGTGAGGTGTGCTGTCGGTGTGACCGAGGAATTCAAAGTGGAGGTGGGACTGCACCAGGGGTCAGCTCTGAGCCCCTTCTTGTTTGCTATGGTGATGGACAGGCTGACAGACGATGTTAGACAAGAATCTCTTTGGACCATGATGTTTGCAGATGACATTGTGATCTGTAGCGAGAACAGGTGGCGGAGAAACTAGAGATGTGGAGAAATGCCCTGGAAAGGAGAGGAATGAAGATCAGTCGCAGCAAGACGGAATATATGTGTGTGAATGAGAGGGATCCAAGTGCAAGTGTGATGCTACAGGGAGAAGAGATAAAGAAGGTGGAGGATTTTAAGTACTTGGGGTCAACTGTCCAGAGCAATGGAGAGTTGAAAAGAGGTGAAAAAAGCGTGTCCAGGCAGGCTGGAGCGGCTGGAGAAGAATGTCAGGTGTGATGTGTGATAGAAGGGTTTCAGCTAGGATGAATGGAAAAGTGTATAAAACAGTGGTGAGACCAGCCATGATGTTTGGACTGGAGACAGTGCCACCAAAGAAAAGACAGGAAGCAGAGCTAGAGGTAGCAGAGCTGAAGATGTTGAGGTTTTCTTTGGGAGTGACCAAGTTGGATAGGATCAGGAATGAGTACATTAGAGGGACAACTCATATTAGAGGCTTTGCAGAGAAAGTCAGAGAGGCCAGACTGAGATGGTTTGGACATGTACAGAAGAGAGAGAGAAACTATATCGGGAGAAGGATGCTGAGCCGTGAACTGCCAGGCAGGAGACTGAGAGGAAGACCGAAGAGGAGGTTTATGGATGTGGTCAAAGAGGACATGAAGGTAGCTGGTGTGAGGGAAGAGGATGCACAAAACCGGGATAGATGGAGGACATTCATTCGCTCTGGCGACCCCTGAGGGGAAAAGCCGAAAGGAAAAGAAGATTCTCCAATCATGAGACCCCTGGTTCCTAATTGCATTAAATTGCTCCGATGTGATTGTTTATATAGAAATTTGCTTTAGTGGTTAATTTGTACAGCAAATGGTATCACAAAAGTTTGTTTCACTGTTTAGCTATGTTGGCTAACACTCAGATGCCACAAATGTAGCCTGATTTTGACCCGACAGGTGCTTCACAGGCAAACGTTTGCCGCTGTGATCTTTAGTCACTTCATGCCAATTTAACAGCGGGAAAAGTGACAATTTTAGCGCTAAATGTTTCCAAGACTGGATTTTTACCTGCAGTGTGTTACTTTTATGCTCATTTCCCTATCACTACTGTAAGTAACCTTCGTTCATGCCTTTCCAGGGCCATATGGTTTACAGCGCCAATTAGCTCCCAATTCCCACACGGGGGACCGGTTAACTTTAGCCTCTAGACAAGGCAGCTT
Organism: Hippocampus bargibanti; assembly: GCF_051943395.1. Lineage (NCBI taxonomy): Eukaryota > Metazoa > Chordata > Actinopteri > Syngnathiformes > Syngnathidae > Hippocampus > Hippocampus bargibanti. The sequence continues at coordinate 23,666,755 of NC_142740.1, read as the reverse complement.
ATTGCAGTGAGCCGTTTATGACATTCGTGGGCTCAAAGTAATCTTACAAAGCAGATGTCAGTTAAACACGATTCTGATTTATTACAATTTCGCTGAAGTCTGTCACCTTACCCCCCTCATGTATACAACTCTTTAGAAGCAAAGAACATGCAGTTGCCGGTTGTTACGAAGTGCACAAGCAACCAAGCAGATGGTGCCAAAACAGAGAAGTGCACTCCAACCATCAGACCCTATGTAACCGAGTTGGAATTTATCTTCTGTCCACCCCCCCCCACCCCCCCCCCCAAAAAAAAAGGTGGGGGCGCTGATAGTCGACCTGGCCAATAATATCTATCATTAATTTATACTATTAGTATAATTAATCTGTGCTGTGTTGATGGCTACTTCTATCACTTTTTGCGCTAAAGCCTGTTTTAGATGGGGCCACGTTTGGCTTGTAATCTCCCAGTATTGCACTTTTCATAAAGAAAATGAATGAAACTACCGTGACCTGGTCATTGAGATATTCATTTAAAAAATGACATTCAATCTCGACTTTCTTTCAGCAAAGATGTTTTTGGCAAGTTGAATGAAGACTGACAAATACTAAATGTCCACGTTTTCCTCTCCAGGTTTACCTGCACCCCTGAAAGGTATCCCCAATGGCGACCAATATAGTTATGGAAACAATGGTGCCTCATCTTTTTTCAGCATCTTTGGCCCCAGCTCAAAATGGGACTTCCATCCATGAGCCAGTGCTGGCTGAAATACCTGAGACAGTGGTGACCACGCAGCCCATTCCTGCCCTAGCAGAAACTCAGTCTCAGCCTTCAGAGCCATATATCACAAGTGGCCTTGTGCCTCATTCTGAGCTGCCTCTGCCTCCTCTGCCTCCTCCACCACCACCACCACCACCGTCCTGCACTAAGAACCCCAACTGCAAGATCATGACCTTTCGTCCAACTATGGAGGAATTTAAAGACTTTGCCAAATACATTGTCTACATGGAGAGTGAAGGAGCTCATCGTGCTGGGCTAGCCAAGGTGAGCACAACACATTAACACATAGTATTTAATTGTTCAATTTCTAGATATTTGAGTTCGACGAAACCATCAGATTTTGAATTCAAATTACAAAAAAACTGACTTATTTTACTATACCATAAAATTATTAAATGTAAGCTATTTTGAGATACAATATATATATATATATATACAGTAAAGTCTCGTTATATCGATATTCAAGGGAGTCCGAAAAAATATCGATATAACCGGGATTATCGATATATCCGATCCTGCGCCGAACTGCATTAAACAAAAGCCGCCAAAAGAGGGCAGCCAAGCGCCAGAGATGTTCCCCCAATGTTGCCTCAAAATGGCACATATAATTCTTCAATGATTGTAAACATATATGCTTTAATCTTCAGAACTACAGTGTATTTGAAACATATTCATAACTGGATGTGTAACAAGAAAGCATATTATCCGAATCTGAAGCCATTGTTTGGATTCACAAGCAATGCAAGACGTCTTGGCGTGAAGTCATTTTTATTTGCATTTGAATAAAAAGTGACATCGGCTGTCCTTTAATACACAGTATGGAATGTTAATAATTTTCAAAATCATCGCGCTTCAGCAGACAAAACAAGAAACATTGTTGCAAAAAACGATTGCATTCATATACAGTACAGTGGGCATGTACATAACACAACAGGGAAACTGCAACGCTTACATCTTACTGTATTATGTATACAATTTAAAAAAGTCATCAATCTTCTTCTGCTTCCCATTTTTACCTTTTAACACAAACACTTCAATCTCGTCTGCTACACACGAGCTAGCGTCTGAAAATGAAAATGGCTCTGCTACACGGGTGCTGGGCACGTAACCAAGTCACCTGACCAAGTCGACCAATGGCGCGACTGATGGCGTGACACGTGACCAAGTTGACCAATGGCGCGACCGATGGCGTGTCACGTGACAAAGTCACACGGCCAAGTCGACCAATAGCGCGACCGATGGCGGCTCATGTGACCACGTCGACCAATGGCGCGACCGATGGCGGCTCACGTAACAAGACACGTGACCAAGTTGACCAATGGCGCGACGGATATATCGATATAAACAACAAAAATGGCCGACGGGGGATGAAAAGGAGCACCGTAATAACCGGATTATCGTAATAACCGGGTATCGTACTAGACGGTACTAATTATACATAAAAAGACTAGAAATGTGCAAGGGAAATGAAAATAGTATCGTAATAAGCGGTACTATCGATATAACCGATATCGATATAACGAGACTTTACTGTGTATATATATATATATATACAGTAAAGTCTCGTTATATCGATATTCAAGGGAGTCCGAAAAAATATCGATATAACCGCGACTATTGATCTATCCGACCCTGTTTGCATGTAATTTTCTCCGTGCGTGCATAGAAATAGTATTGATCTAACCGGGACTATCGATATATCCGATATCGATATAACGAGACTTTACTGTATATAAGTGACTTCTGGTGACATACCACTCCACCATTTTTTTATATTCTTTAATATATTTTATTTGGATTGCTAAGATACTCTTGTTGGGAACTGATATGGGTGGTTTTTTTTTAACACTATTTCTATTGGTCACAAAGGTCAGATGTTGAATGAATTATTTTTTCATGAATAATTTTTCAAATAAAATGCTTTTCTGTTACTGTTGTTCTTGTTTCTATGAAAAGAAACTCCTGAACGTGCTAAACATCATGTCTCCGACTAGGTGATTCCACCAGAAGGTTGGAAACCGCGCAAATCCTATGAAGCCATTGAGGATATGGTGATCCCAGCTCCCATCATGCAAGTGGTGACTGGTCAGTCTGGGCTGTTTACTCAGTACAACATCCAGAAGAAGTCCATGACGGTGCGGGAGTACCGGAAACTGGCCAACAGTAAAAAGTAAGTCAACATTCTCACAACAGGGATACAAAGCCACACAATCTTATGTACCTCTTCAGATGGTTGAATGTTGATTCGTGCAGATTGGGGTTTTAGTTTAAAGGACAACCAACACCATTTTTTGTTTCCTAACTGACATCAGAAAAACGTTTTATAGCATCTAAAATACCCAAAACACGCAGGCTGATATTTTTAGTCAAATGCAAAACACCAATAAAAATGACTTAGTGTCCACAAACTGCCACAAATCAGCTCGGGATTTTAAGAAAGTCCCACCCCCAGTTCGTAACGTCACGCCAGGTCATCTTAACTTGCTCTAGAATCAAAACATATGCTTTCTTGTTACTCGTCCAGTTATGAATATGATTGAAATAGGACAGCATAAATGTTTGCAATCGATTTCAAAGAGTCCTACCATGTATTATTATTATTATTATTATTATTATTATTATTATTATTATTATATCAATTCGAGCCGTCAATGACAGCAATGTAGCATCCCAGAAAATGCACAAGATGGCGCCCAAGCTCCGTTGGAAATGGGCGGATTTTTCTGCTGGGAACTTGTGTCAGCGAGTATCAAATAGTAGTCTTGGTGCAACACACAATGATTCACCATCGCGTTATTTATGTTTTCCTTCTAATTTCGGCATCAACACGGATTAACACGAAGTTTTCAGACCAAACAAAGTACCACAAAATGTATTGTGTGTCACTTTCTCAGTCAGTGATGATACCTCCCGTGACGTTACGGGAGGTATCGTCACCAACTCAAAAACAAGACTTCCAGGAATATTCTTTGCCATTTGTTTAGATGGGACATAGACTGCATTGTTGCATTGTCCTGGCTTTGCTTATTTAAAGGACAACCGACGCCTCTGGACAATTTGTGTCCATAATTTGTATAATCACTTTAAATGACTTCTACTGAGCGTATTTTAAAGACTCCACCGCATATAGCTATATTTTACGTTTTAAGACTTGCGCTGAATATTCAGGAAGTCTTGTTTTTGAGTTGGTGACGAGTCCTCAAGTCACGTCAATGAAGGAACGCCCCTGACCGAGAAAGGACATACCTTGCATCACCTCAATGCATTTTGCGGTACTGTGTTTGGTCTGAAAACTTCGTGTTGGATTGGATTGGATATGCCTTTATTAGTCTCACAGTGGAGAAATTTACATTCCACAGCAGCAAAGTGTTGATGGCGAAATTAGAAGGAAAACATAAATAACGCAATGGTGAATCATTGTATGTTACACCGAAACAACTTTGACTTTCGTTGACAAAAATTCCTAGCTGAAAAATAAACCCACTTCCAACGGAGCTCTGGCGCCATTTTCTGCATTTTCTGTGACGCTACACATCAGTCTTGATCCCTCAAAATGACCGGGAAGACCTTCTTTAATCGATTGCAAACATTTATACTTTCCTCTTCAGAACTATTTGAATCATATTCATAACTGGATGCGTAACAAGAAACCATATTCTCTGAATCTGAAGCCATTGTTTTGATTCTCGAGCAAGGCAAGACGCCTTGGTGTGACGTCACGAACTGGGGGCGGGACTTTCTGAAAATGCCCAATTCGCAGCTCAATTTTTTCGCAGATTTTGGACACTTTAAGTCATTTTTATTGGTGTTTTGCATCTGACTAAAAATATCAGCCTGCGTGTTTTGGCTATTTTAGATGCTATCAAACATTTTTCTGATGTAGGTTAGGAAATTCAAAAGTGATGTCGGTTGTCCTTTAAGGGTAGTTGCATCCAAATCAGTTTAACTCATTATTGCCAGGTGCGGATAGCCAAGAGGTTATTTCAAGTGTGGTATCTCAAAATGAAGCCCGAAAAACCAACACTATCAGTCAAACAAGCCATCATTGGGCTGAAAAAAATAGAAATTTTGTTGTGGCCAAATCAACTGTTTGGTCCAGTCTTAGAAAGAGAGAGGGACATACAAGTTCAGCAACACCAAAACACGGAGAAAAAGCATCGTGAATGACAAATAAATCATTTTCCTGCTTCAAAGTGCATTGGTCAGTGCTTCACATTACAGATAGACAATGACCCAAATACTGCGAAAGCAACCAAAGACTGAGAAGTGAGGTAATGTTCTACAATGAAAATGTTTTGGCCAACTGACTTCAAAGCCTTCCCGGCCTACCTTGAGCTTTTGGCTATGCAAGTCCACATGACTAGCCCCCCCCGGAGCGGGCAGCACTGCAAAAGGTGATCCCGTGCACCCCGATCACCTGACGCAAACGCTGTGTTGAATCCCTTGAGTGGACTGCACACACCTGCCCACTTACCCACTCAATTAAATCACCACCTGTTGTGAGTCTCGCAAGATTTCATGAGATTTTTCAAGAATTACAAGATCTCGCAAGACACAATGTTTCGAGAATTAGACTTCAAAAGCCAACCACTATTCATTATTATTTTAGAAAGCAAGCTAGGCAGCCAGCTGGATAGCCAGCTAATAATTAGTAAATAGCTAGCTAGCTGTTAGTCCTTTTCATCCCAACGTCAAATAGACTCTGTGACCTGGCAGGCTATAAAGCTATCTAGCTATATAGCTAATAGATAAACGGATAGATAGCTTGCTATCCAGCTAGAAAGCTAGCTAGCCAGCTAGATAGCTAGCGAGCCGGCTATCTAGCTGGCTAGCCAGATTATGCTACGATTTATTGTGTTATGTTATGTTTTTAATTTCTCTCTTTGTTTCAAAACAGGATATTTTTTTCAAAATTACTGCTGAAAATACACAATTATGATTCAGTTAAATAAATGTCAAAACAATTATGACTTTGTTTTTATCTTTTCACACCCTCCACCCTCACCTCTTTCAATTTTGCTGCTGTAGATTGCAAATTTCCCCATTGTGTGACGATTAAAGTCTTTCTGATTATTGGTTTTGTCCGTTGCAAGATTTATAATAGGCCTAAAGATTGAGTTTCATTTTGATTCAACACATGTTTCATTTTGATTCAACACAAAAATAAGAATGCAATCATGAAGGAGGAGCATTTATTGTAGAGAATCTAAAATTCCAGCATTTAAATTCTGCACAATCTCTAAATGATGAGTCAAATATATACCGTACAGTTGTAGTTCACTTCACAATAATTCCCCCAAATTATCAATTATTCACAAGAGCTCCTGGCCACATTCTGCTAAGGCAATGAAAGTGTCAGAATTGCAGATTATATATTAAAACACAAATGCTTGCCATTGTTGGTTTGACTGTAATTTGTCATTACAGATTCATTGTCAACTCTGTACCTTTTCACTCAACTCCACTTGTGTATTTGTCCTGTTTCAGGTACTGCACACCACGGCATAAAGACTTTGATGACCTTGAGAGGAAATACTGGAAAAACCTAACTTTTGTGTCACCCATCTACGGGGCAGATGTTAGTGGCTCTATCTATGATGAGGTATGTGTTGGAGTGGTGTTGTCATTTATTTCTGCACAATTTCAAAGAAATTACCAATAAAATAGAACACCAGCTCATCTGGGATTCTTCATAGCAAGATTTAAGAAGTAGACAAACAGGTTCATCATGCCCTTTCAGCTTGTGAACATGACCAAACTTGGAAATAGGTAAACTACGATTGGTCTTTACCTGAGCCCAAAGGGACTGTGATGTCATTTCCAGTCGATAGCGAGTGGCAAACGTCATGCATGTCAGTTTTCCTGTTTTGAATAACACAGGAGGTTAACCATAACTTTGCTTGATCATGAACTGAATCAGATATCAGTGACAGAGCTGGTACATGGGTTTAGAGAGCGGATTTTTCAAGCTCAAAATATACAGTAAAGTCTCGTTATATCGATACTATTTTTATGCACGCACGGAGAAAACTACATGCAAACAGGGTCGGATATATCGATAGTCCCGGTTATATCGATATTTTTGCGGACTCCCTTGAATATCGATATAACGAGACTTTACTGTATTTCAGTAAGTAGACTTGAGCATTTCAACGGTTTTGTCACATGCTTTTCATTGGCTTACAAAGATGCAGTTTGCTGCACTAAGGGCACACGTCATCTGGAAGGCCTGCAAAAAAGAGTGATTTTCAAAGCTGTTGCACCATCTGGTGGTGTAACCACAAATGTACGACGTGGGCCATAAAATTCCATACAAAGTGCTTGGGAACCAATGACATAAAGCAGGGGGTGCCCACCTCTGGTTCTTGAGAGCCCATATCCAGCCTTTTATTCATGTTTCCCTCCTCCAACACAACTGATTAATTCTATCAGCAAGATGTTCAGATGACTGATAACAACCTTGATTATTCAAATCAAATGTGTTGAGGTAGGGAGACATATAAAACATGTTTTTGAGGACAGGACTAGGGCACCACTCTCCGAGGGTAATTGAAACATAAACAAAATATCAGCTCTACATGTTCCACATCAATGGAAAATTGTGGCCCACTCTATAGACTACAAAGTTATTAGTTCAAACTTGTGGTGCTTGACTCTGTCTAAAGCGCATTCTGTTCCTAATCAGGAAATTCAAGAATGGAACATTGGCCACCTGAATACGCTGCTTGATATGGTGGAGCAAGAATGTGGAATCGTCATCGACGGTGTGAACACTCCTTACCTGTACTTCGGCATGTGGAAGACCACCTTTGCTTGGCACACTGAGGACATGGATCTTTACAGCATCAACTACTTGCATTTTGGCCAGTCCAAGTCTTGGTCAGTCTCCCATTCTTCTGTGTAATTTTTTTAATCACGTTAGCTATTTAACTATTATTTTTTTTCTCTAACAAGGGACATGTGTATAGCATAACATAGCAACAATGGCCCAAAGTATTACCAATAGTTTAGGGGGTGTTCATGACCTTTGGCCTTATAAGCACAAATCTAAAGGACACTGCAAAAAAACATTTTTTTTCCCTAGGTAACAAGGGGTGATTGCGCCGAGATTTTTTTACACAACTGCGTAAATTGGGCGAGATCCTACAAATTCATGTACTGTATTCATTTTAGTTGTGACAAAGGAGACCCGTTTTCCTGAGGAACACAACCTACACAGGAATAAATGGACGGGTCATGTAAACAGAGATATATTATTATTATTATTATTAGGGCGGCCCGGTAGTTGAGTGGTTAGCACAACGGCTTCACAGTGCAGAGGTCGCCGGTTCGCGTCCCGGTCCGGCCTCCCTGTGTGGAGTTTGCATGTTCTCCCCGGACCCGCGTGGGTTTTCTCCGGGTCCTCCGGTTTCCTCCCACACTCCAAAAACATGCATGGCAGGCAGATTGACAACTCCAAATTGTCCCTAGGTGTGAGTGTGAGAGTGACTGTTGTTTGTCTTTGTGTGCCCTGCGATTGGCTGGCAACCAATTCAGGGTGTCCCCCGCCTTGTGCCCGAAGACAGCTGAGATAGGCTCCAGCACCCCCCGCGACCCTAATGAGGAATAAGCGGTACGGAAAATGGAAATATTATTATTATTATTATTATTATTATTATTATTATTAATTGTTAATTGTTAGCCAGCATTTCATTTTCTGAATTATTACTTTTGTGTCAACGTAGTTGTGTCTCACTTTTTTTGTCTGCCTTTTTTTAAATCATGTAACTTGCCGGTTAATATACCAAAAAGGCATTGTGTTTATTCTTGACCCAAATTGTCTTATTATATACAGGAAACATTTTTTCTCACTCTTGCTGTTAAAAAGATGCATAATAATAACAAAAGTATGTCTGATTTTCTTCAAATTATGATTACAGGATATTGTGTCACTTGGCTTTAAATATGACCGAAAATGCCTAAAATGTTCATGTTGTCCTCTGCTTGACCAGCTGATAATTTTTATTGCTTTTCTCTGCAGGTATTGTATCCCACCAGAGCATGGCAAAAGGCTGGAGAGATTGGCTCAAGGTGATACACCATTTGTACAGTTTGTTTTTATTAAATTGTATTATTTTAAGTTGCTCGGGTGTTCTAAGATGATCTGGGAGAAACAGCACAATATAACACAGAATACCAACAATTTAAGAGCTCAAGTCACATATTACTAGTGCGCACCGAAGTTCATTGTTGAATGCGTTAGCTCTTTTCTCAATACTTTTAGCAAACCTCACGATCAGTCCACATTTCCTAAGCCCCTGTTCACCATTTCAAGACATCAAGGTCAAGTTAAACCAGATGGATACAATAGTTTGCCAATCTAAAATAAAACAGATGCATTGCACTTAATATAACCCCAGTAATTATGTACACAACAACTTTCTATTGAGTTTTAGTTTTTGGAAGTGAGCTATGAGGTAGATGCCAATTCCAGCCATCATCTTTATTTTAAAGCAGCTGACAACATGTGTAAAGTGGGAGGAAAGGAACATGAATGTCATTTAACAAGCACCTATTGACCTATTAAACCCCGCATCCGCTCTGGCTGTCTCAACATTTTATGAGGTCCTAAAAAAGACAGTTATGAGTGTCATCGGATTGCCTAATGGGTCTCTGACAATTGTCTTGTTACTTTAGTTTCAACCCCTTTCTCACATTAGCCAATACGACAGTTGATGTCTTATCTTTTCTTCTTTACATCTGGTCTTTGTTCGTATACATTTTATCAGTCGACAGAAATGGCAAATTGGTACATTGGATTGGATGTACCGTAATTCGTCTCGCCGTGGAGAAATTTACATTTCACAGCAGCAAAGTTATGAAAGGAAAGAAAGAAGTATAAAACAAATTACAGGTGCTGCTGTAAAGGCAGCCACTCTTGCGGCACTTGAAGTAAAAAAAAACCCCAAAACAAATAAAATAACATGACAACACAAAGACAGTCATTCATTCTTCAGCACTTGCTCTACCCTCTTTGTGACATGAAGCAGTTCTAGATGAAAGAGGAGAGGATCAAAGCGTTCTTTTCAGCAGTGCATGTTATAGATTTTTTATTTTCAAACTCTAAAATACAATGTTCTAAGTTAATATTGTTATACAGGTGGCTCTAATACTATTTTAATTGGGTTCAATAGTCTGGCTTTGAAAACACATATTTTACCTTTACCATCTCAAACAAGTCATGAGATAATTATTGGCCCTTTTCTGTCTTCTCTTATATCCAAACACCTCCATTTATGTTACATGCTATTTCTGTGTGGTATGATTCCTTGTTGAACACATTTCTGTGACTTGTTCATATCAACCGCTTAGGACACAAAACACCTTGTCTTTCCAAACTTGATCATTTAAGCAAAAAATGAAAACATTGATTATTACGTGCCAAAAGCCTGACAGCAGAAAACTTAGATTTCACTTTTTAAGTGCAACATTTTTTTCTTGATACCATTGAGAGTCATGGGTTTTTGTAGTCACATATAATTATGAATCATCATTATTTGTACTCCCCTGCAGGTTTCTTCCCTGGTAGTTCTCAAGGGTGCGATGCTTTCCTTCGTCACAAAATGACTTTGATATCTCCTTCCATCCTGAAGAAATACGGCATTCCCTTTGACAGGGTAAGCAGCAACTTTCAAAATTGAAAACGGACATTTTTCATATTTATCCCATTTTTTGTTGATGTCCTTAAATTAAAGCTCAGAGTCTGTACTTAAAGCGCACCATGGTTCTTTCATGTTAAATCTGGCATGATTTTAAATCGAGTACTTTTTAAAAATGTGACTTGGGGTAAATATATCTATATAAATATATTTTTGTGTCTTCTGAATACATATTTGTGTGAACAGGTAACTCAGAATGAAGGAGAATTTATGATAACCTTTCCGTATGGCTATCACGCTGGCTTCAATCATGGCTTCAACTGTGCTGAATCCACAAACTTTGCCACTTTGCGTTGGGTTGACTATGGCAAAACGGCTACTCAGGTAAGAATGTACACATGAAATTTTATTATTTAGATATTTGGGTGTGGGGCGTGACCCTTATTAGAATAAGTAGTTCGGTGAATGGACGGAAATACCACCTGTGAACATATATACACAAACGCGTGTGTCTCTCTGTCATTGGAAATTACAATAGAACAAAATCTATGACTGAACAGTATTTGTCCAATAAAGTTTTCACAGTTTAGAAGTTCTCATGACACCCAGATCGTCATCAAACTTGTGACTTTTTTTTCACTCCCATTATTGGAAAGGTGGAAATGGAAATTAGTAATTAGTAATCAGAATTGCACTGCGGAGGCTTGTAAACCGTGTTACAGGCCAAAGGCCGCCATTGTCACATAAAACTCAGTATATTGCAAATCAGGCTTGAAGCTATTATAATTTACAATTTGCATAATTTTGCAGTTTCCCTAGATCATCTCATTTGAACCATATCATCTTGAGGGAAAGATGCCCTTGCTGACTTTTGCACCCTTTTCACTTATTGTCTCCTTCGGCTTGTGATATAAATTTCACTGACTCTGGCGTTGGTCTGTACATTTATCATGTTTATCCCAAATGGAAACTAAATAATTTGGGTCAAATAATTTAAAATCTAGTATCAATCCAGACTGATATAAACCAAACTCACACATGTGCATGTGTCACACACACTCAGGTGCATGTTACTCAATGAAACATTGATGATTAACAGTAATTGTTGTTCAAATTTGTATTTATTTTTTTTTACTTACAGGGACTTGGACTCATTGAGTACAAATGGTGTGATGTAACATAACCCCTTTCTAAAATGGTTAATGTGTTTGGTTTATTTTTTCCCTTTAGTGCTCCTGCCGTAAGGACATGGTCAAGATCTCCATGGATGTTTTTGTGCGCTGCCTCCAACCTGATCGTTATGACTTGTGGAAGCAGGGAAAAGAAATCATTGCGTTGGATCACAGTCAGATCACAGAGCTTAGCAGCCCAGAATTGGAGCGCTGGAGACAGAATCGTGTCACCTATAGAGCAAATCTTCTGCGCAGGTGAGACATAAGTCTCCGTTTTGAAAGGGCATTGTGACATGAACAAGTCAAGTTGTCTGCATATGTGGTTTGACTTTCTTCTTGCATTCCCAGGGCCATGCATAAAATGAAACTGTTCCGCCGTCTTAAGTTGGAGGAGGTAAAGGTGCTGGCAGAAGAGGGCATTGAGTTAAATGCAGTTGAATACCAGCGTCACGTAGAAGAGCGGGAAGCCCGACGGAAGCAGGAGAAAGAGGAGCGTCTTGCCAGAGAGGCCATGATGACCCTCAAAGCCATGGAGGACCTTGAGGCTGCAGAAGCTTCCTCAAAAGCAACTGAAAATTCCGCTCTAGCGGGTAAGGAGTTGAAGAGCTATTCTGACATTTTGATTTTTTTTTTCTCTGCAAAGATTTAAATCAGACATGTCCCCCCATGTTAATCTTGGCCAGATCTAGAGGCCCAACAGCAGAGAATGACTGACAGTATGACAGAGGATGTTCAAATAAAGCCGAAAAATACTGCCATCACTGGATTTCAAGAAGCATTTGAACAGTTTGCTGCGTCACGGTCTGTCTTTGAAGATGACACAGAGGAAATAAGTTGCAACCAGGTACTTTACACCTGGAAAATCTATTGATCTTTTAACTTATCATATAGTTTGTAATACACAAGCAAGTTTTAAAAAGTCATAGTTTATGGTTTGTGACATTTGAAACAGAAAACAGTTTGTCAGGCGAGCTACTCCAAGATGAAGGTGACAACAGCGGTTAAGAAGAGCCGCCGCCACCCCCTCACCAAACCACCTGTGCGATCTCCTTTGTCAGTTGTCAAGCAAGAGCCGACTTGTTCCACAGGTAACATCATAATATTTTTGTTTATTTTACTGTCACTCCTCTGCGGTGTCCAAAAGCAGTTTTGCCTGATAGTTGATTACCGATGACATCAATCCATTGAGTTGTTCATCTTTGATTTTTCCACGTGGCCATTATTTGAAATTAATAGTACAGAATTTGAAATTAACTGGGTGCTTTTCTCCCGTGATGAATCGAGAGCCAGGAAGCAAACTAAAGGGAGCTTCATCCTTTTAGTGATAACAACGTCAAGACCAGAGCAAAGTTTAGGCCCTTGACTACATCTGGTCCACCCACAGTTTCACTGTCAATAAACTTCCTCTTCATACAATACAATCTATTTGGAATTCCTGACGGGGAAAGACTCATATGAGTTGACAGTTCATACATTTTATTTAATGTATGTTGAATGAATGTTTACCTTTTTAGTACAGTATTTTATACATTATTTTATGCATGAAATTGCACATTAAAATGCTGACCAACACATAAAAAGCAATGTATATATACAGAAAATCTTAAGCAAAATGGCAGACACAAATAACAAACATAAATGTAACCCAGGCTAATTGTACGTTCGTAAAGAAAAGGATTATGAATAGGATTTTTTACCTTTGTCGTGGTCAGCAGAAGGCGCAGGTGGACGGAGGAAGGAAATTTATTGTTTGGAAGGAGTCCCCTTCCATAAAAACTTTGGGGAGCTCTTCTGTCAGAGGGGTGTTCACACGTTCAAATCTCACGTGCGAGTTGACAGCGGGGGGCGGGGCTGCCTCTCCCGGCCTCCTTCCACCTGCTGTCAATTCACTAATTACGGACACGGGGCATTTATATGGTTCGCGATCACCTCGCCAATGCCGGATGATTGACTCACCTCGCCTCTCTACCGTATCTGGACTCTTCCTTCGATTCGAGTATATCCGGTCCGAGGTATTTTCCCCGCATCCCGTAAATTTATGTCATCTTCCGGGATTGTGTAATTTTGCACCCTCGTGTGCCATTTGCTTTTTGGCGTAGTAAGCGGGTCGAATCACCCCTGCCTTTTTACTTGCTGTGTTTTCTTTGTGAATAAACATCCTGCTTGGTTAGTACTGCTTTGGGATCCCAAACATTCCACTACGTTCCGACGAGTCAGCTGCCGTCACTCTCGCTCGGAACGTGACAGCTACGGATGACTCGGCTACAGGATGTTCTTTTCTCTTCAAATATCTATCCAATGACACTTGCTCTCACTCCCATAGCCACATCACGAGATGTCACAGCCTCCTTATTCTTTAATATCGTACTGATCGTAGATTTCGCCATGCTGTATTTCCTAGCCAGGTCAGACACTCGCACACATCCTTCATATTTTGCAATTATATCTTTCTTAAATGCAATAGTTGTACGCACTGCTTTTCTTTTTTCACTCGTAGCAGCACTTACTTTCTTTGGAGGCATGATTAGGGGCTAAAACTCTTCGTACATCCGAAATTAAACACGAGCAAAACGCAGCACGTCTGCAAGCGACAACTGTTGGTCACGGAGAGAGCGATACACCCGTACGCCGCTCAGCACCCCACCCTCGCGTACGCACTCACGCGTCGTACCGGCGTTCAAACTCCGATTGTGGTTCGAACTACGAAGCAAGAATATCTGGAATATTTTGTTCGAACTCCGATTTGTTCGAACTGTGAGGCGTTCGAAAACCGAGGTACCACTGTACATAGAAATAATACAGACAAAGTTGAGTTTGTCATGTTTGCATTGCCTGTGACAATGTTCCTGTCTTTCATGTGGTCTCTGCAAAATGAATTATCCACCTTTGTTCAATGCACTAAGGACTTGCCTTATCATTTTTTGTTTCTTTTGGCATCCAGATAAAGAGAAAATGACAGGTGGAAACCTGAGAGATCTTCCTGTGTCCTGTTTTCTGTATCAGTCGCTTCAGGGGGTTCACCTAAAAATTGATTCTCAATTTATGGGAGCATGTTGGTTAATCTATTTGTGTCAATCAGCCAATTGCCAGTATACATGTATTTCAATTGCTGTCCCATACACTCAAACAGAATGCTATTCTTTCTCAATGCTCACTCTTACACTAATTTTGGGCATCTGAAAAATGCTTAGAAACGTTCTATGAAATGAAAATGCAATTATTTTTTGGTTGATTAACAAATTTAAAATTTAAAACTTTCTCACGTTCTTTTGTCGTCAGAACCTTCCTCATGCGTGCCACAGAAAAGCAGCACGGAGCAAGAGGAGGAGGACTCCCGGGAGAAGAACTTTCGCAACTTCTTGGCTGAGAAAACTTTCAATTCTGCTGTGTCAGTACTCCTACCACACTGTGCGGTCTGCTCACTCTTCTGTCCATATACAAAGGTACCTACACACAAACCTTTGTACTGGCCTTTACTGTGGTTATGGAAGTTATTGGAGCATAGAAAATTGTGATTTTTATTTAACTAGGTATGTAGCTGCGGGTGATCTAATAACTAAACTAGTCATTTTAGTAACTGCTCTTAAAAATAATGCTAAAGTATCAGAAATTAGTTAGTTAAAATATTGATACGTAAAATTGCATTCATGGATCTACAAATTGTCTGTCTTTATTGTTCCAATTCTTTTTCACACTTTGGGAGGATAATGATCCTGGACTATCTGGTGCATTATACTTGCTCTTTGTGCTCCTATCAATCACTCTTAATCCAAGAGGACTGTACTGTGTTGCCATAGTAATAGTGTTTTAGTGGGAAATGAGACCTGGAGATAGGAAGACAAAGTGGTCGGTCACATTTTTGTGTCAACCTTAAGTAGTCACATGACAAGTGCAGTGCATCTTTGATCTTTGTGTAATTTTCGCAAAAACTGGAAGCGACCACTTCAAATGCCCTGACTATAAGAACAAATCAATGTAGGAAGACTCTCTGCATTGTCACACAAATTCTCCAGAAATTGCATTCTCCCGAAAAATTACCGTATTCATTATTAGACGATAAAATGACCCTAGCATTTCTACAAATGTTAGTCTTTCAGTGAAGTCAGAGATTGAAAAAGTGTGATATTGGAGTAAGTTACAGCATCACAGTGATAAATCAACTTTATATTATCTTTCCGTTTGTCGATTTAGCCAAACCAGGAGCGCAGCAAGATGTCTAAATCCCAGCGGCCTCAAATCCCACGCCATGGAAGTCGAACTCGCCCAATTGTCCCCGAGATGTGCTTTAGTGTTGGGACAGGCAGCACTGAGCCTCCCCCCACTAGCAAATACATCGAGGAGGATGGAACCAGCGTCTTGATATGTTGCTCCTCATGCAAAATGCTGGTTCATGCAAGTAAGTATTAATGAATTCCATGCAACCCAAAGTGATTTATCCTCATCCGTACAGAGATTTTGATTTTGTTCCTAGATATAGTTTTAGTTCTTACTGTCACTGCCACATAGTTGTTTATTTGGATTGGATAGAACTTACCTTTATTCGTCTCACAGTGGAGAAATTTACATTTCACAGCAGCAAAGTTATGAAAGGAAGATGAATGGAAAGAAACAAGTAGGAAAACAAAATAGCCACTATATAAAATAAATAACAATTAATAACTAACAAATAAATAAATAATAGGACAACACAAAGACATTGAGAGTCATTCATTCTTAACCACTTTCTGTACCCTTTTTGTTACATGAAGCAGTTCTAGATGAAAGAGGAGAGGATAATAGCATCATTTTCACCAGTGGACCAGGGAATTCATGGTGGAATGTGCACCTCTCCTACAAGCTAAAAGTTGAAAGCAAACACATAGCTGTAGCATCCGAAAAGAGATTGTCTCACATCTTCTGTCCCATGTAAATCCGCTTCAATTCCAAGCTGCAAAATTTCCACATAAGCATCGGCCCTCTGCGCTGACGCTCCTTTCTTCTCACCGCGGGCTCCTCAAGCCCTTTCTCATGTTTGCAAGAGATTTTGCCAAACACATGATGTCAGCTAGACTTGTACCTTGGTACACAGCCAAAAAGCATGTACGTATGACCAAACATACCCAGACTCGGGCAGTATCACAAATACACAACAATGCACTCTGAAGGTGCAGCAAGGCTTTCAAAAAGGCAAGTGCATCACGTGAACCCTCGTGGGCCAAGCTGGACTTTAAAGTCAGTCTGGAAAGTATTCAGAACGCTTCACTTTTCCCGCATTTTCTTAAGTATTTTTTCAATAGGGCTGTAACATAAGAAAATGCGGGGAAAATGAAGCGTTCTGAATACTTTCTGGACTGACTAGCTGGAGGGAGGCAGGACTTCTTTTGTTATGAGAACAAGAAATCAGAATAACTGTTGAAAACATTACTAAAGTGGATATTCTGGAAAATCACAAATATTTTCTTTTACAGGTTGTTTTGGTGTTAACCCGGACATCGTCCAAGATAAGTGGACATGTCCTAGATGTGCGGCAGGCGCCTGGGAAAAGGTATGTGCTACAATAATTCTTAATTCCTGAAACAAATTTCCACAAACCCGGGATTGTGTATTAATCCATATTTCTGGTTGCATTATATTTTTCAGGATTGTTGTCTCTGCAACTTGCGGGGAGGAGCTTTAAAAGTTACCGTAGATAACAGGTATGTTGTGGTCGTCCCCTGTGGCAAAACACATATCACCTAAAACAAAACAAAAAAACACTTTCCCACACAAAACACTTACATACTTACATACAAATGAAAGCCCAAGGTCAAAGAAATTAGTCCAGTAATCAAAGTCCAATTATGTTTGCATTTTATAGAAAATCGTGGAAATGGTAATACACAATTACAAGGTCAAACTCAAAAACCTTTCAAAATTTAACATATCATTCGTCAGCCATTTCAGCTTTTAGATTTAAATGTGTAATCTAATGCAAACAATATAAAATTACTAGCACATCTTAGCATCAGTTCCCGGAGAGTCTCAACATTGTATGACTCGAGATAGCTGTTAAAGCTTTATTGGTGTGTCTCCTCTTGAAACAGGTGGGTCCACATCATCTGTGCCATTGGTGTGGCCGAAGCTCGTTTTATCAATGTCATTGAGAGGGAGCCAGTAGACGTTAGTGCGGTTCCAGAAACACGAAAAAATCTGGTAAGTTAATGCACAAACATTGAAAATGTGATTGAGCAAGATGATATCAAACAGGCAAGGGAGAGTAGTATATCTCTATATATTGTAAACATGTTCCTGACACTTAACGTCAACGCGGCTGTCTTAATTTCCTTTTTTCACTGTTCTGTGATCGCTTTTCTTATTCAGGTTAAGGTTTGTGCACTATTGTATTGACGCTTGACCTGGTTACAGCTGGTATTTAGTCTTTTGCTTTGCTTTCCGGTTAAATTTGGATAAAGGTACAAGCTCTATGTATGTCCTGCTAAAGTGAAGCAGGTTAAGAGGATTGAAAACGCCGAAGGACTTTTGCAGATTGGAAAATGTTTTTGCCTGGATAAGAACTCATTAGACACGAATTGCTGCTAAAGCCAGAATTATAGCAGACTTGGGGTGAGTTTAACACTCACAAAGTTGGGAGGAAATGAAGCAATTTGTAGAATGGATGCTCCCCAATGGTTGTTTGCTAACTTGTGCAAGACCTCTGACGAGGAAAGTGTTGCGAATTTGAAAGGACTTTGAGATGGGAAAACTTCCCCCTACTTTGAATACACATTGTGGTGGTTTTAAGATTCTCTCAAAACGTTTAATAGATATTGTTCCTCTTTGTCTTTTATCCTCATCACAGGTATGCATGTTCTGCAATGGCAAGAATGACCATAAGAACCGTGGTGCATGCATCCAGTGTTCAGAGGAAAACTGTGCAACATCTTTCCACGTTACATGCGCCCAAATTGCTGGAATTGTCATGAAACCAGCCGACTGGCCCTACATTGTGTCTGTCACCTGTCGCATGCATCGAAAAATGGCTCTGAAGGTGAGCGTTATCAACAGCAGCAATTTACCTTTTCATTCCGTGTAAATGGTGACCTTTGTGGAGCTAGCGGGAATCTACTGTGTGGTCCAACAAAGTCTACACCTGCCTCCTACTCAAATGGCAGGTTTTTATGATGGAAACATTAACCAAGATGAATCATTTCAACTGTTTCCACTACTAATGGGACATAACCTGTACAACTCATTGAAAAAAACATGCACGGTTACACAATTGAGATAACGGGGTTGTGTAAGTGTGCAAACTATGTACCCTTTTATAACTTTATTTATTATATGTGGCTGTGTTCAAAATTAACCAGTCATATTCAAACTGGGAGCCAGCACAAAGCTGGGGCCTTTTAAAATGCCTTTGATAACCCCACTTTTTTTGTGATGACGACTTGCACAATGCACATACTATATTCTACAGGGGTATGCTTTTTGGATCCTCTTTTGAACCCACCCTACCCACGTTAATGTCCGCAGTCTGTTCTCAGCCTTTCCTCTATATATGCAGAGGATCAGAACAACATTAATCAGTCTGGTAGAACCCACCATCAAAGTACCACAACAGCATTCACAAATTTTGGAATTCGGTGCATACATACACAAGGCAACCCATATGATTAGGTTCCCTGTCAATTTTGGGGAAAAAATGTAAGGCCAAATTTAAACTTTTGGTGTGAAACGGCAACATTTTCAACTGAATCAAATTTCCAGAGCTGTCATTTTACAGAAATTGGCTCTATGAACAATTTATCTGATTGTTCATATTTTAGTTTTGTAGTATCTATATAAACTATAGTATATCATAGTTTTGTCAAGACCATTACAACTGCAGGGCACGTTGGAGAGTGCTTAATATGTATTTGTGTATATTGTTTACCCACTAATGGGGAATGTTAGACCGTAATGAAACTGGATTAGTCTGAGACTAAACTACTGAGAGTCACCATCGAGAAGGAGAAGGTAGTCATCCAGATTGCTAATGATTGCCGCCAGATCCCTGTTGTTCACAATGGGGAGAAGCTAAGTCTACACACACCAAGGGATAATTAAGAGTGCCATGCAGGTTTTTGGAATGTGGGATGAAACCAGAGGAACCGGAGAAAACCCGCTCATCCTTGGGGAGAACATGCAAACCCCACACGGCGAGGCCGGCCGGCACTGGGATCGAACCCAAGACCTGCACTGTGAGGTTGATGTGTCACATATCCGTACGATTAAAAATATAAAGTGTATTCCATGTCCCTGCTCTAACCTTGATATGATAAAATCATTTGGCTCATTCAGAAATGCATACAAACCAAAATAACACAAACACAGTTTAGTTCAATGTCACAGCAGCCCTTCTGTATCATCAAATCATTGAAGAAATACCTCGAAGACAACGAATGAAATAATGGTGTATTTTGATTGTATTGTATGGTTTTGTTTTGTTTTCTAGCCATGGACACCAGCTGAAACACCAGCTGAAACACCAGCCAAAACACCAGTCAAAACACCAGTCAAAACACCAGCCAAAATCCCCCAGCGTCCCACCCTGGGTCAGAGGGTAATTGGCCGCAAGACTGATAGCTGGTATTATCACTGTACCATCATCGGCATGGCAACGCAAACCTTCTATGAGGTCAACTTCGTTGATGGCTCATATTGTGACAACATATTCCCGGAAAATATAACAGTGAGTGCCTGAGAGACAGACCATAGATCTTAGGGACCGTCTGAAGTTTCCTAAAATAATAAATGTGTTGTCAATGTCGCCCACAAACAAAATAAAATGGTATGCATTGGACCTAAAAAGCAGAACACTGCGCTACACTGATCTTGCAAATAAATCAAGGTCCTCTGGAAGATTACCCCTAATCTATTTTCTTCCTCAGAGTCATGACTGCCTGCGGAGTGGTCCTCCTAATGCGAGGGAGTCGATTGTGGTCAGCATGGCTGACGGTCAAGAGCGCAATGCTTCCTTTGTCAAACAACACACCCACAAGCTCTACCAGGTGATTATAAATACACATACTATCTTGAAGATGCTGATTTTGTCATTGAAAATGTAAATGTGGCTGCAGCACAAAGTGGAAGGTACTCAATGAAATAGTCTTTCATTCAAAAGCAGAAGATACAATCCACCTGTTAGTATTCATACAAAAATAGGCTCAAATGTGTGCCATAACATTTTTTTTATGTTAGATTGTAAAGATAAACATAATCCATGCGCACCAAATCCAGCAGACATTTAAACAGCTTCTTCCCCCAAGCCATTAACTCTTTGAACTCTTTCAACAGTAGCCAAAATGGAACTGTATAGTGCCACTTAGCAGTTTTTTTGACAACGATACTAGTGCAGCGTGTTCTACCGGAAACAAATTCCTTGTGTGTCCTACATACTTGGCAATAAAGATGATTCTGATTTTGATTCTGATTCTGATAATGAATGGTATGAACTTGTATAATCTGTTTTATTGTTGATCATTGAAATATTAGTGGGAAGCACTTTTCCTCACAGTTCTGAGATTTGCGGTTCAAATCACAACATACTGCATGCAAGGGTTCCTCCGTCTAGTCAAGCTTCCTTCCGTGTCCCTAAATCATACTTCCTATAAACCTAGTTCTTATAGGTATCAAGAAAAGGCTCCAATCTTTAATATTTTGGTCAGTTTCCTAATTGTACCATGGAAGTCATTTGAATGTTTCGACTCTGTTGTTGCTTTGAATGTTGCTAACTGAACAGACCCATTTCACAGTCTTGTCTAGGTTGGTATACAGAGTGACCCAAAAAGATGTGTTCCCATGAAAATTTCAATTGTGGCTTTCATTAAAAAGCTATTTATTTCAGATTACAACCACCCATTATTCAGTTTATGGAAGACCATTCACCAGAGTTTCAGCTATTCGGATTTGTTTGTTCCAAATGTCCACCATTTCGTTGCGAGCAAACCTGTACTCGTCTGACAAAGTTGTCCATCATTTTACACACTGTTCTTTCGGGAGGGTGACCCAAAAAGATGCATCCTACTCAGTCCCTCATTGCAGCAATGTTTTCTCCCGATACTTCTTTGTTTTCGCTGACCAAACTTCATTTTTATCCAGCTCACCTTATGTAACGATAATTTGGGGCCTAGTTTTTGAGTGAACCCTGAAGTGTTTTTTTTTTCCAGATGCGATGACTAACTCCCTTTAACTATGGTCTACAGGTTGAGTTCCAGGACAAAAGTCAGCTCTTGCTAAAGCAATCAGAGATCCATATGCTGGACCAGGAACTGCCAAAGAGGGTCCGGACTCACCTTGTGAGTATTCTCTGAGGGCAGTTGTTGCCTTTGATTTAGAGAGGAAAAGTTAGGTCCTTCCACACTGCTCACTCATCAACTCTGAACAGGGATCCCAGACGTCTGCTATTTAGCGGAATTCCACTTTTTTTCCCGCCAAAGTGATATTTTCTATTTTCATATAAAAGTTCTTTTATTTTCATATACACCCGCTAAAACATTTGTTTTAAAGGGTGATAGGATGTTCAGAATGTGTAGTGCTTGAGTCGGCATGCTTTCGTGTGTTTTGGTCGATGTCGGTTGCTTCCGTTGACATCGGGATCGCTCGGAGTAATATACCAGACTGTGTGCGATGAAATGAGAAAACAAATATGGCAGCTCCCTTACTGCGCTATTTGCCAGTAAACTTGCGCTAAACATTGTCGCATTTTTGGTACTTGTATCTTTAATGTGTTAATGGAATCGACGGTGTAGGTTAGATTTATATAGATTTTGTTTTGATGTAAAGCGCACGTGTTCCGTATGATTGCTCACTCGGGAGAGCACGCAACTTTTCACATTGCAAAGATGTCATGGAAGAGAGATATCATACACAAGAGTGATAGTGGAACGCTGACGGATGGAGGGATAAAGAATTTGTGGAATTGGGCATGGTTAGAAAAACAAGTAGACGGATGCCCGCTGTCAGATTTCGTATTCAAACATAAAAATCCGGGGAAAGCCGTTTGCAGTCTTTGCGATGGAAAAGTGATCTACTATGGTGGCATCGGTTGGCTGTCACTCAAACAGCATCGTGAGTGAAGCAAACATGCAGAGAAAAAAACTTGAAAAAGCAGAATTACAAACTACCTGGTGAGTCATTTTGAATTCATAAATTATTCTAACGAAGGAAATTATGATAGGGCATGTTTATTACTGTTGACCTGTAGTATACCATAATTTTCATTATTATTTATAATACTAACTTGAATAAAACCTGATGGGGGATGACCAACGTTGGTGAAAAACCTCTATAAACATAATAAATGGTATTTGTATAATTAATAATAATAATAATACAGTTCATTGATAAGCGCCGTTCGAAACTCTCAAGGATGTTTAATATGCAGTCTTGCATTCATAAATTTACAGCCCCCTTGACCCCCGGCTGATCTGATTAAATTTCCTCTATTTTAATTTCCCTTGGCTGGGATCCCTGTATGAAAGAGGGGAGCTATCATTGTTCGGTAGTGGTGGCTTAAAATGAGCGATTAATTATGCTGTATATTTTTATCCATCATGCACTATGAGGGCAAAATGTTGGAGAGCTTTTATGATGTCACCTTCCAATTGTGGGAAAAACAGAACGAATACAGTATGTCTCCATTATTCAGCAAATTGTAGGAACCTTTGAAAATATGTATTAGTTATTCTTACTCGGATTCTGATTTTGTAGTTATTTTGACAGCAGGCTAATTGAACATCTAAATCAGGGGTGCTCAATATGTCGATCGCGATCGACCAGTCTCTCCAAGGTACTATTGGTAGATTGCATGACAAGGTGATGTGACATTGTCATGAACTACGCTATACAAATCAAGTAAAAAAACAACTAGACGTCACCCTATCAGCCATCCTTTCACTTGATTGGTAGAACGGACAACCAATCAGGTGACATTTCATTATTAGGTATGCTGCGCGTACTCAAACAACACTTCTGAACATTGCAAAGTTAACATTTTTTGCTCTTTTTTTTCCCCGTCTTAAACATAAGACAGGGTATAAAAATGAGTGGGGGAGCTTGACCAGGTAAAAAAAAAAATCACTTTCATACGGAATGGCAGTAGGACATTTTCAAAATGCGTTTGTCTCGTCTGCCAGTTATCAGAGTGAAATCAGGAAATGGCAAAAAATGTACATTATTATATTGTGTTGTGCAACATATGCGGTTATACATCAACATAAGTGGCAAGAATCTAAATATAATGGGTAGATCATTTTGACTTGGTCATTTCAAAAGTAACTGAAAAACCTTGAGCACTCCTGCTCTAAATTTTCCCTTGGTGTCAGTGTGAGCATAGATGGTTGTCCATCTCTGTGTGCCCTGCGATTGGCTGGCAACCGGTTTAGAGTGAGCATAAGTCGGCTCGGACACTTGTAAATATGGGTTGATGCAATAGAGCTACATATATCAATATGCCTTTATTGATACTTTTACTACAGTTTTTTATGAAATGGTTTTGCACATATACAGTTGACATTTTTATTTTGCTATGCTTAGAATATCTTGTTTTCTATCCTTTCACCCCCCCACCCCATCTCCTTTCAAATTGCTGCCGTGGACTGCAAATTTCACTATTGTGGGACGAATAAAGGTTTTCTGATTCTGAAAAGGAATGAATATTATTTCTCATAGTGTAACTCTTCGGCCACATATCGTCACCCACCTTCGTTAATCAGAGCGGGTGACAATATGTGGCCACTGGACATAATTTGCTGACCATATGTTGCCCCTCCCCACTGCTCTAATTTCTTCTTGAGCTTAACATAAACACAAGGGATAGATGATGCTAAAATGGATGCCATGTATCATGCATTTTTTGTGGGCGTGTGTTTTAGGCCATACCCACATCCCAGGAGGAGACTCCCTTGGCCGACGGAGCCGGAGCGGCCAAGCGTCGTTGTCTGCCTTCCACGTCAAGCCCGCTTAAGAATGCCCCGCCCCCCGCATGTACCCCAAGCACCATTGCCCCCATCGAAACCATATCCTCACCCCAGCCGACCACCTCAGTCGTAGCACCGGCGTCAATGCAATTTAGCAGCACAAATAAACTTCCAGCTTCACAAATTCTCTCCTCCATGAGTATGAGATTATCAATGGCGTCCCCGTCCCCCAGTGCTACTCCAATGCTCCCGGAAACTCCGATGGACACAGGCGGTGCCCTGTCCCATGTTTTGACAGAGTTGAACTTGGCCTCGGACCCAACACTCATGCCCCGGTCCGCCCCGTTCCAGTGCCAGTTGAACTCTGATCCCCTTTTGTCGGCGCAATCTCCTGCGCCATCCTCCCAGAACATGTCAGACAGTTACATGCCGAGCAGCGGCTACGTCTCCTACATGGAGACTCTCCTGCATTCACATTTTCCTGAGGACGAGGGGCCGGCAACTCTGTTTTAGACAATGGCTCTATTGCACCACAACTCGGCACCAAATGGGATGGATGCTAATAGGGGGAAAGTGTGGAGAGTGCTGCAATTACAGTTGGACACAAATGTGTACCACCAGCGCTCAAAGACATGAAAGGAATCTTGATGCACAGTACCTTTTTCACATGAACTCATTGCAATGGCGCTTATGCAACAGCCAGACTGGACGTTGAATTTCTTTCGCTCATTTTATTTCAGCGATTATTATTATTATAGCTGTTATGTTTGTTGTTGTGGTGGCAATTTTTTTCTCAGTTATTTTTTGTTATTGTTTTGGATTCTTTCCTTTGCTTTGTCTCTGGGTGGTATCAACTCAGTACCTCTTTTCAAGGTTCACTATTGGAAGGCTCACATTATTGGTGTCCGGAAGCCAATACATTTTCATACCTGTCAATCTTATCTAATACCTGATCATAAATCGCTAATAAATTATTACAATTCCCCTACAAAAGTGGTAGTACGTCATACATTTGAAAATAAATAAATAATAAATAAAAAATAAATAAAAAAAATGCTAACACAAGCGGAAATGCAAACAGCTTACCGCGCATGTTCACATTATGCTCTTGTCAATCTGACCGTATGCAGCGATTAAAAATAATATTCGATTGAGGATTACTTTTGCTGGTTTGCCGTGACAATATTAGCGATCAGCGGCAGCATTGTCGTTGTCTACCAGCAGTTGAGACGAACCGGATTTGAGCCAAAATGGTCTTTGTAAGTTCAGGTCAAAAATGTTTTTCCCGTATAAAAGTTGTAGTACACAGTACATTATTTGAAATGATTAAAAAAAAAATAAATAAAATACAGGGAAAACCTATAAGTTGACAGGTGTGCATTTCCTTTTCTACACATTAAAGTAACCAGCAACAAATGGATCTATTTTTCCTTTGAACCAAGTATGGCTTGCACATAAGATGCACATATTGGATTGATTGGATTGGATTGGATAGGCCTTTATTAGTCTTGCAGTGGATACATTTACATTTCACAGCAGCAAAGTGATGAAAGGAATGAAAGTAGAAAAACAAAATACATGAGCTGCTGGAAAGATACAATATGGAATGGAATATACAATGCTCTTCAACAGAAGATTATCACTTAAGTGTTTTTTTCCCCTACACGTAAATGCAATCAATGGGTTTAAAATGTATCATTGGTAAAGTCAGTATTTAAATGTCTTATTGAATGAAGTGTAATAGGAAAACATTCAGTCCACAAAATACGTTGTGAACATATAATAGTAGTTAACAAAAATACCTTGTATGTATTACCATTGTTCAATAGTGATTGACTTGCCATTTTTTACTTGCAAAACATGTCTCAGGGTTCCTACATTCACAAAGTAAATACAGTTGAGGGCTTTGTACTGCTAAATAAAAAGAATTGGGGTGAATACTCTTGTGTTGCGGAGCGATCTACTCACTAAAATGTCATTAAAATTATCCACTTTTAGTAGCCGTAAATTTGTTGTATCAACATAGGAACCCGAAGGTATAAGGCAATGTATAAACTGTATGTTGTAATATCATAGTATGCGTCTTTTCTAGTTCATCTTTTGGATTGACATTGAAAATCTGGCAGAAATTTATAGGCTTTCCAGAGCAGATTACACTGAGGTAGCACCTGACTTCGTTTTCCCCAGCCGTTTTTGCTCCAGACATCTTAAAACTACTGATACTAATTTTTATTTTCACTTTCACCTTGTACATAGCAAAGGTCTTGCATATTGTGAATGAAATATGTAAAGGTCAAACATCAACACCCCCTACCCACCCATCCATCATAACTGAGAAAATGTTTGGATTTGTGTTCAAAATAATTCAAACCATGAAAAAAAAAAGTTTTTCTTAGGGATTAAAGTGGCTTGCTCGTCACCAGATTGTCTTGGTCTGTCTATGCAGTGGAACCTTGGCTGTTGAATTTGTTGTCCTTGTGTAGCATTTGAGGGCTGTGGGAAATGTGAATAATTCAATGTGGATTTGGCCTGACTGCATTATTTTGAATAACCAAATGAATATAACGACATTATAAACTGTATTGCAATTCTCACCACCCCTTTTGTTTTCAAGACAATTTGTAATAATGTTATGAAGACCAATACTTCCCCTCTGAGATGAGTTATCAGTCAATGATGGTACAAATAGTCATACTACTTTTTATCCCTCACCATACTCCCTTCCTTGTTGACTTTTACAATTGAAGCACCCAATGGGACAAGTTTGCCTTTGACAGCTTGGTACTTTATTCGTATAACTACTGAAGTACACAGCCCTGTTCGACTTAGAAAATGGATGGATCCTACATTTTCTATCTGCTTATCCTCACAAGGGCCGCGGGCCTGCTGGAGCCTATCCCAGCCATCTTCGGGCACTGGGTGGGGGACACTGAATGCATAGGTAGTCGCACACAGTGACACACAGGAATCCATGCTCACATTCACAGCTAGGAGCAATTCAGACTGTTCTATTGCCATGCCACACGTGATTTGCGTGTTGGAGGAAGCCGGAGTACCTTGAGAAAACCCACACAGGCATGATGACAACATGCACGCTCTACACAGGAAATCCATAGCCAGAATCAACCACCCTCCACGCACACACATACATACGCTCTCATTTCAAACTGCATACTTATAGCAAACATCCATGTATAATTGCCCCCAGATGTAGGTGGGCCACGGCAACTGGACTGCCAATTGCCCTTTTAATGGAACTTGATAACTTGTGTTACTTTTGCTGGTTTTACTACCATATAAAAAAAAATTCACTGCCATTCACAAATTTATTCGAGGAGTGAAAATATGACACAGCGCCATTCCCGAATTAGTTTGGTTTTTTTTCTTGCTTTGGTGCCGATAAAGCGCTGGCCAGACCTCTGGCAATGTTTTTTTTTTCCCCTTCCACAAGGGGCAGCATTTCCCTTGTTTTCATGTTAGCGCTTTGTTCCTGATTCCGCTGTTGTTAAAGCACTATATAAACCATTTATGTATGCATTGAATTGAGTTTTGGACAGCCGCCCTCATTTCAAGCTCATATAAGTTAGGAATTAACTGTTTTTTTTCTGATGAAAGAAGAGAGTCAAAGGTTTATTACGCTGCATTGAATGTTGTAGTATCAATGACAAAAACCCTGGCATTGTAGTGGCCATGTTTTTGCACATTGTCTGAACAAAAAGTATTCATTTTGCCAGACACCCCCCCCCCCAAAAAAAAAAAAAAATACAGTGCTGTAGTTCACTGAGAAAATGTAGATTTTGCCTCTTTTCCAACTTAAATGTTGAGATTTCACTTTGACTAGTTGGTGCTTATACATTTGAAAACCAACAATGACAACATGGAAATGGAGAGAGAGAGAGAGGAGGAGAGGAGCAGAAGGTCATGGATCCAACAAGCACACATTTCCTCTTCCTGCTTTTCTGTGCATATGCCAAGACAGCTTTGCCCTCCCGGCTCAGGGTGGCCATTAACATTCTGAGGGGCCTGCAGCGTCTATCCTGAGTAGCTGGGGATGTGCCAGCCTGGCCATTACTTTAATCGCTCCCACAGTTTGATTTCTCTATCAGCTGCACCCGGCCTTGGGCAACACTAAAGAGATGCACATGCAAAAGGAGGACATAAAGGAAAAAAAGGTTTACGTTGATCCAGCTGGACCTTTTGAGCAACTGCAATAAGAACATCAATTACCTGCAGAAAATATGTATAAAACCACATTTCCACTTCAACATTCTGATTGAGTTGGCTTTGCCCTTCACCTCAATACCCTTCTTCCAAAAAGTCAAAACAAAGTCATTGATGTATTCTTACCACTTGTAGTCATTCTGGTCTTGGATGAAAAGAATCCTATCACCATCACTGTTGACTTAACATACTACTACTACTAATAATAATAATAATGGTAATAATAATAATAAATTTCATTTATAAGCGGTTTTCAAAACTCTCAAGGACATTTTACAGTGACAGGATACGTTTTTCTGCGGGTGAACAGCTTTGAGAGATGCTTATATAGACCCTCTAGATCAGAGATCCCCAACCCCTGGGCCGCGGACCGGTACCGGTCCGTGGGTCATTTGGTACCGTGCCGCGCAATCTGCTTGTTGATCTTTCGTTCTATTCTTCTCTCATTTATGAATAAACACCACCATGGTGGTCATACTCCTCCTTTTTCAGGCCGGTTTTCATCCCTGATGGGTAGAGGGCCATAAACTCAGATTTGAACGCACTATTTCACAACCCAGCTGCTTCACACTCGGTTGCAAATTGCCCCATGGAGAGATGAAGATTGTGGCTTGATGATACCAACACATCTACATCATTTAGAAGAAACTTATGAGAGATGGAGTTCCACACCTCAACGTAGAGCTCATTCCAAAAAGTTGCAACTGACATATTTCAACTCCCTCCATGAATACTTATATGCTCATATTTACGTCTCCAAATATGTCAACCTTTATGCCATTCCAGACCAATGCTACACACCATTTCCAAAATGTCTGTTTGATAAGTTGGCCTGTGCATATGGCATTCTGGAAATGCACTGATCAGGGTCACCAATTTTATTGCGACTTAGTAAAATAACTCCGCGAGTTCCTTGGCATCCAGAAAACCGGAAGCATTCCATATCACCTCATCCACACTATGATGGCATCATTAACTCATTCACTGCCAGCCATGTGCAAAAAATGTGTCCACTCCAGTGCCACGGTTTTTATCATTGTCACTTGAATTCCAGGACCCACAGAATATTGAGTTTTAGGACTACATAAACATTGTGTACAGTGTTAGAAACCTTAGACTGTCATCTTTGATTAGGAAAAAAAAAAAGAGTTAATTCCTAAATTATATGGGTCTCGAGTTATATGAGCTTGAAATGAGGCCGGCTGTCCAAAGTACAATGCAATACATACATATTGGTTTATATAGCGCTTAAACAACAGCTGAAGCTGGAACAATGCGCTAAGATAGAAAAAAGGGAAATGCTGCCCCCTTGTGGAAAAAAAACATTGCGAGAGGCCATGGCCAGAACTTTATCGGCACCCAAACAACAAAAAATAGAACCCAAACAAATTCGGGAATGGCGGTGAATGAGTTACTGGCAGTTTATTCCTCCTTAACATGAAAGTCCAGCAACTTACTTTTGTAACTAACAGTCACAATGTCCCAATTCAGTGACGCAGCTTTTTTCTCAGTTGCTGTGCCTCATCACTTTCCTCTCTTCATTAATTTATCAGAAAGAGGAGAGACTTTATAGGGAGCAAAAGATGAGGAAAAAGCCATGCTGGAAAGTGCCAGGCCTTATTAATGAAGTGATCCTCTTTTCAGTCACGCATGACAAATAAACAACATCCTCCTTGAAGCTCTTAATCGGCCCATTAGTCTTTGAGCGACCGCAGCCTGTTTCTTTTTAATCTCCCAAGCGCCTTCTTTCAAAAGAGTCCACTTTCATCCATCTCCTCGTGTTTGCATGGTGTCCACACCTGCTGACAGCACAGTCAGAGATAGAACATCATAATCACTACTTGGACATTCATGCATTTATCATTTGAGTCACACGCATGCGCCTCCAAATGAAAGGCAACCACATTGATATTCAATCTGTATCTTAGCCAAGTTATGTACAGTATTTATTGCGATGTACCGCAGGTTATTTCTTTGGTGCCATATTGGTTAAAGTGTAGAAGTAGTGCTTTATTACCACATTGTTTCATCTATAGGCAATTCCAAACGTTTTTGGGGAGAGGAGGTTCATTGTAGTGGGTGATAATTACATGGTGATTTTTGTTACTGGAGGGTATTGGTCCCCGTGCCACCCCCCCGTGTGCAATGTATTGATTATTAAACAATCACTAAATTGCCATCCTATGACACTTATTGGAAAAATAATGGACCACGAGTTACTATACTAATGCAAAGTCCATTTTAATGGGCTCCAAGTCAACACAAGCAGTGTCTCATTTGTAATCTGGATGTGACCTGTGCTTATTTCCACCGGTTTCTGCCATTCCCTCGCTCGGCATGTGGTTTGCTGCAGCCTCTGCTAATTCAGAGGCTCCAAATCTCATTTCAGACGCAATTAGCCTTTAGCTCATCCGAGTGCGGTCGCCTGTGGCGTTTCCCCCGCCTTTTCAGCCTTTAGTGAACATTATCTTTTATTCTGTGATAAAGATCATTATTGAGGTCGCAGAAAAGGAGTTTTGATCATTTACAGGAGAAAACAAATTAAGGAGGCTTTTAGCAAAGCCATCAGGAGACCGTTAAAATATTTGCTTGTTGCTATGCCAGGGTTACCAATGTTACTGCACTGGGCACCTTTTCTTCATTCTGTTGCCAGAAGTTTTTTTAATTATATAAGCAGAAAGCTCACTTCTGCTAGCTTTGCCCAATTTCTATGTTTTAGTTATGTATGAAAATCTGTTATGAAAATGTATGAAACTTGTGCATACGATGCAAAGGGAACATAATGCAGGGATGTCTACTACATTGATGCAACAGCAATGTACCACTTTTCCTCTTCGGCTGTATATTAAGTTTTCAAATGTATATTTTTAAAATCCTCACATAGTATTACCCTCGGTCTTTATTTTCTGATTTTTAGGGTTAAGTATAGGGTGCATAGATGGGCTAAGAGATTAGGATAGTTGTGATGGGAATGGGGAAAAGTAACCTTTTAAAAACTGCATCAAGGAGGTTGAAGTATTCCTTGGACAATTGCATTAACTTTCTATGCACCATAGAATGCAGCATTTTTGGGCAGATCAGAGTGCCAGGCAGAAGCCGCAAATTAAAAAATGTCCCATTTGACTGCAACATGGCAATGATGTCAGATGAGCAGCTCCAGTCAGAGATGGGCGAGCACAGCAATTTTAGACAATTTTTGGCAGAATTATTTACAGGTAATGGAATGAGAACATTGAAGAAAGCCTGATTAAATACAATGTCCCAGCATCTCAAGCTCCGGGACATACAAGAGAAGACAAACTATGACATGACTGAGCAAAGAGCACATTTCTAAAACACATAATTAAGCATAATTAATTACGTTTCAATACAATCTGTATAGACATAGTCCACTCATAATAGTAAATATGAAGTTCAAACAATACCAACACTTCTAGACACCTTAATATTGAAATGCACGAAAAATCATCACATTAGCAGCTATGCCCATTGATAGAGTGTGTGTGTGTGTGTGTATGTGCGTGTGCGTGCGTGCGTGCGCGTGTGTGTGTGTGTGTGTGTGTGTGTGTGTGTGTGTGTGTGTGTGTGTGTGTGTGTGTGTGTGTGTCCATATATGGCTCAAACTATTGTGGAATAACTGAGTAAACACCCACCATAGCAGTACTGAACCTGTAGTGGCAGTGGAAGTGTTGTCCTGTTTGTAGATTAAACCGGGGTGGAAATGATGATTGGAGAAATGTGTGTCAGTGTGTTCACTGGGAAGGTGAGAGTAGTGCGAGATTGCTCACCCGTGCAGTTTTAGGGGAACATTGCCTAGATGCCATCTTGGTGGAACTGTACACTAATAAGAATAAGAATAAACTGCTCCTGCTGAAAGGACAACCGGCATCATTTTTTGTTTCCTGACATCAGAAATAGGTTTTATAGCATCTAAAATACCCAAAACACGGAGGTTGATATTTGTAGTCAAATGCAAAACACCAATAAAAATGACAAAGTGTGCTAAAACTGCAACAAATTGAGCTGCGAATTGTGGATTTTCAGAATGTCCCGCCCCCTTCGTCGTGACGTCACGGCAAGACGTCTTGCCTTGCTCGAGAATTAACCAAGATCAAGTCGGAATTCACAAATTGTCTTTCACATTCTGGAAATAGAGCGACTCACATCACATCAGGAATGGACAGAAACCTTTGGAAAACATTTGTAACTACATCATAACAAAATTTAATGTTACAATTTATTGTGTCAGTAAGGATGCTCAGTGGATCGGAAAACGACTGCAAACTCACAGACACACAGTTGGAAATTTTATCTTACAGGTGTGAAAGTCAAGGCTCACCACATCTGGCCCACCACATCATTTTATTCAGCCCGAGAAAGCAAATCAAACTTCAACACTGAAATTTCATAATGCTTGTTAAAATCTGAAGCAACATTTAAAAATGTTCCATGTAAACTACAATAACAATTGTTTTTTTTTTTTACTTCAAATTTAAAAAAGAGTTATTCATTATTTGTTGTGCGTTCTATATGTAATATGCGGAGGCGGTTAAACATTCTAATGGCTTTCCCAAATTCATAACAGCCCCCGAGAACAAACTGTAATCACAACCTGGCCTGTGCCAAAAAGTGAGTTTGACACTTTTGCTTCATCTCAATACTGTGTCATACAGAGCAATTCCAAAATCCAATGGTTTTAAGTGCACATGACAGTGACTGCTCAACCTTTAAAGAAGAACCAACACCATTTTTTGTTTCCTAACTGACATCAGAAAAAAATGTTTTATAGCATCTAAAACACCCAAAAGACGCAGGCTGATATTTTAGTCAAATGAAAAACACCATTAAGAATGACTTAAAGTGTCCAAAAACGACTTCAAAATGAAACCGGAAATGACCAGTTTCAGAATGTCCCGCCCCCTTGTTCGTGACATCACGCCAAGATGTCTTGCCTTGCTTGGGAATCAAAACATTGGCTTCAGATTCGGAGAAGAGGCTTTCTTGTTACTCTTCCAGTTATGAATATGATTCAAATAGTTCTGAAGAGGAAAGCATAAATGTTTGCAATCGATTAAAGGAGTCCTCCCATATCAATTCGAGCCGTCAATGACAGCAATGTAGCATGCAGAAAATGCAGAAGATGGCGCCTAAGCTCAGTTGGAAATGGGCTGATTTGTCTGCTAGAAATTTGTGTCAGCGAATATCAAATACAGTAAAGTCTCGTTATATCGATATTCAAGGGAGTCCGAAAAAATATCGATATAACCGGGACTATCGATATATCCGATCCTGTTTGCATGTAATTTTCTCCGTGCGTGCATAGAAATAGTATCGATATAACCGGGACTATCGATATATCTGATATCGATATAACGAGACTTTACTGTAGTTGTCTTGGTGCAACACACAATGATTCACCATCGCATTATTTATGTGATTGCCTTCTAATTTCGCCATCAACACGGATCAACACGAAGTTTTCAGACCAAATACAGTACCGCAAAATGCATTGTGTGTCACTTTCTCGGTCAGGGGCGTTCCAAACGTGACGTCACATGGGGATCGTCATCAACTCGAAAAGAAGACTTCCTGAATATTCAGCGCGAGTCTTAAAACGTAAAATATAGCTATAGGCGGTGGAATCTTTAAAATACGCTCAGTAGAAGTCATTTGAAGTGATTTTACAAATTATGGACACATCTTGTGCGAAGGCGTCAGTTGTCCTTTAAATAAGCAAAGCCAGCACTTTTTTTGCAACAGTGCAGTCTATGTCCCATCTAAACACGTGGCAACGCTATCTGTGTGTACTTCCTGCTATGCTCAGAATGTCCAAATATGAGCACATTGGCAAACGGGGTGCCATCTCCTTTCTGCACTCTGGAATGATCCTTTCACACTGAGCGAGTGCTGTGCAAGAAGGGCTTAAACCTTGAAAATGCTACTTTCACACACACTGAACCAGTCAATGGCCAGCAGCATGTCGTAGGTCCAGTCATACACAAGTCCCTGTACAGCCGAAGACCACAAACAACCAAACAGACAGACCGACAAATACCTTCATTCAAATAAACAAAGGTTTGCCGTTTCGTAAACCACTCCCCATGCATGGCTGCCAACTGAGGATTTAAGGTACTTTCCCTGTTCAATAATGTTGCGTGGGTTTAAAGTGTCAATACTGTATACAATCACACAAACCATTAACACTATCAAATGTAAATATATAGCTCCCACATCACACCAGCTCACAGTAAAGAGGGATGAAGGCAAAGGCAAATGTGTCTTCATGTTGGTTTTCATGTGTGCAGACGCTTGTAAGAAATGATAGACGATTTTTGTTGTAAATAATATTCACATCTGTTGGTGCATGTTTGTGTCTTTTCTCTCATTTACTATGCACATACTAAATGTGCTTTTTATTTGTTTTCACTGTGATTGTGCCTCCATGGCTGTATGCTTCAGTTTGCCACTGACTATTGAAAGAAGACATTTGGTTACATAATACAAACGAGAGGAAAGAGTAATACTTGTCATTAATCTTCACACCAGCAGCGCCACTGAATAGATTTAATCTGAGTAAACTGGAATTAAAGCAGACTTCATTGCCTTTTATCTTTTCCTTTTCAGGGGTTGCCACAGCGAATCAGTGTCCTCCATCTCACCCTGTTTTGTGCATCCTCTTCTCTCACATCAGCTACCTTCATGTTCTCTTTCACAACATCCATAAACTTCATCTTTGGTCTTGCTTTCGCTCTCCTGATTAGTAGTTCAAGGTTCAGCATCCTTCTCCCGATACAGTGATACCTCAGTTTATGAACTTAATCGGTTCCCAGAAAGTGTGTGTTCAGCGTAAATTTTGTCTTGCAAACATTTATTTCCCATAGGAATGCATAAAATGAGAATAATCAGTTCCCAGGTCCCCATAAAACATAATTTTATACGAAATAAGCCTTAAGACTACACAAAATAGAACTTATTTTATGTATAATAAATGTGCTATTGTATTGTAATTAAAGAAATAAACTGTACTGTATAAAGTATGTATTTACCTTTGTGATGTTAGTTGTCAATGGATGGCAAACTTTGATTTTCCCTCTTTGATGATATCTGAGTGAAGTTGTCATGCTTTCTCTATGATAATAATAATAATAATAATACATTTTATTTCAAGCGCCTTTCAAAACACCCAAGGACACTTTACAATAAAAACAATAAAACCATAAGTAAAATGATACATAATAAAATAACAGATAGAACTATACATTGAAAGCAATTTTAAACAAGTGGGTTTTGAGGTGAGCCTTGAAAATAGGGAGGGAGTCAATATTGCGGATGTTGGGTGGAAGAGAATTCCAGAGTTTGGGAGCAGAGCGGCTGAAAGCTCTGCATCCCATCGTGGTGAGACGGGCAGAGGGCACATAGAGGTGAAGGGAGGATGAAGATCTGAGGGACTGAGAGGGAACAGAGATTTGAAGCAGGTCAGAAAGATAGGGAGGGGCAAGGTTATGGATGACTTTGAATGTAAACAGGAGTATTTTGAATTCGATACGATGTTTAACAGGTAGCCAGTGGAGTTGCTGGAGGACAGGGGTGATGTGGTGAAAGGAGGGGGTTCTAGTGATGATCCGGGCTGAAGAATTTTGGACGAGTTGGAGTTTATGGAAAAATTTCTGATTGATACCGAAGAGAAGTGCGTTGCAATAATCGATGCGGGAGACTGTGACGAGACTGTGGATAAGGATAGCAGTGGTGTGAGGGGTGAGCGAGGGACGGAGACGGTTAATATTATTATTATTATTATATGCTCATTCACTGAACCCTTCTTCCAATGACTGTGCCTACGAACTGCAGTCTAGACTGAGGGATGGACCTCTGTGGCGGCGGATCCACCGAACCCCTAAGACGACTCACCGAACCCCTAAGGTTCGATCGAACCCAGGTTAAGAACCACTGATCTAAACTAAATGACACTCTTCTATCACACGTCAAACCTGACATTTTTCTCTAGTCAACATCACAGTACACACTTATTCACCTCTTTTCCTCACTCTCCAAAGCTACTTTCACACACATGTACTCCATCTATTAAACAAGTGCCATGTTAAGATGGATAAAATGAGGTAAATAATAAGAAAGATTGTATTTGTACCCATTGATTGAACATTGCTCATTGTACCTTTTCAATATGATTTTGCTACATATCTGGAAAATGTCTTTACAATTGCTGTTTCTGTAATCTAACATTCATTTGGCTCAATAAAAATTGCACTATTATACTTCAAAGAATCATCTTTTTACTTCATGCTTCCTTATTTTCGTGGTGGCTGTGTGGTCTATACTTTTTGGGAATGAGCCCAGGCACTGCTGCTTGTTTTTGCTTTATAATGCTACAGCTCTGAGTTACAGTTACAGTATATGCATACATGGACTTCATACAAAAGACATTTTTGTCACATGCCAAAAAGGCAGACCATGTTGATTTTAAGACATAATGAGAATTTATTTTCTGTGGGACATGGCCATAATGTAATTTCTCAATATTTTTGCCAGATATCTCAATACTGTATGTTAATGACTCTTCATCGCAATGCATTCAGTGAAAGCAAAGTATTTCAAATATATAGTGTATTCTGTATATAGATTTATATTTATTTAATAAAGAAATAAAAAATAAAGAAATAAAATGGACTCCCAGCCTGGTTCATATTTTGGGGCCATTTTATCCAATGGTCACATAATTTTCTGAAACACAATATATGTACTGTACAATATACTGGCAGAGACTTGAGCATGGCTCATAAAGGTTATAGTCATTATAATGCATTGAAAATATCAAAACGTTTCCCATTTTCCACTTGCCAATTCATTACTTACACATAGAAACAACTTCATACTCATTCCATCATTCATTCAGTTTTTTCCTGTTAACTGGGGCACGAGGCGAAGTCCGCCCCCTTCAATCACTGTAACATAATTATTTTGTCATCTCATTTACATCTTCAGCATTTTCTGGTTGGGTTGATGTAACTGCCACCCGACCTTATTACTCTTATGGATGTTAGACCTGCAGGGAAAAAAGTCTTGGAACATTCACAGTAAGTCAAGATGTCTGAGTGCCTTTGACAAATGTTAAATCACACCTTTGCCCCAAGGTTACACCCACAAGAGTGTAAAGCGCTTAATCAATAAATCCTAACTACATTACTTTGGAATATGGATTTCATGAATGAAATATTTCTGCAAAAATAGTGCCTCATGCCTGATGACATAATTGAACTGTAGATGAATGTCGAGACAGAAAAAGCAACTTGATTTAGAGGTCAGTGTCCACATTAGCCTCTTGATTTGCGGCATTTTTGAAATGCCAAACCTGTCTGGATGATTGTGGAGGGGAAAAAAACAGAGAAACATGAGAAGCAAGGAAGCAAGGATGTGCTAACCAGTCAGCCACTATGTCGCTCCATAAAACATATAGTTCAATATCTATTGTTGTACACAGGGTTGGTGGTCGGGAAGGTGGGGTTATGGGAACTCAAAATTTCAGGGCACTTGAGGTAACTCAACAAAATATACAATGACACTCATTTTGTCAAAGGCAATATTCAGCACTGTGTTGCCAAAAATGTCATTCAGTTATATTTTAAATTTGTTTTTAAGTTGTTCCAACTTAACTCATTCACTTCCATTCACAAATTTATTTGGCAATTGGAAATATCATGTAGAGCGCCATTCCCGAATTAGTCCGGTTTTGTTTTTTCTTGCTTGGATGCTGATAAAACGCTGGCCAGACCTCTGCCGATGTTTTTTCCCTTCCACAAGGGGGCAGCATTTCCTTTTTTTCCCCATGTTAGCGCTTTGTTCCAGCTTCAGTTGTTGTTAAAGCTTGATATGAACCAATATGTATATATTGCATTGTATTTTGGACAGCCACCCTCATTTCAAGCTCATATAACTCCAGGCCCATATAATTCAGGAATTAACTTGTTTTTTTTCTGATGAAGGAAGATCATTCAAAGGTTTCTTACGCTGCATTGAATGATTATGTAGTCCTAAAACTCAATATTGTGTGAGTCCTGGAATTTGAGTGACATTTACCAAAACCCTGACACTGGAGTGGGCACATTTTTGTGTGTGACTGGCAGTGAATGAGTTAAATGGCTGTTTTAGCCACAAAATATACACGTTGCGTTCTCACAGTGAGAGAGGTCTCCCTTTTATATTTCAAAAATTTTTGCTCGTGATTTGTAAAGACACATTGGTGAAGATGAGACGTAATGAGAACATTTTAACAAACGCTTCATGAAAGAACCAGTGTTGAATTCAAGATGTAGTTTGCATCCAACAAGCTTTGGTCCTCTAGTGCTATTATAGTGTTCTTTTTGTTTGGTTACAAACAAAAAAACAAAACAAAAATGTCTTGATTAAATGTTGTGCCTTTCTACATATTTTTTTTCAGTGGACACGAGTGGAACCAAGTTGGTGGATGCCC
This sequence comes from Hippocampus bargibanti, assembly GCF_051943395.1. NCBI lineage: Eukaryota > Metazoa > Chordata > Actinopteri > Syngnathiformes > Syngnathidae > Hippocampus > Hippocampus bargibanti. The sequence goes on along the minus strand of NC_142740.1, from coordinate 23,627,563 downwards.
CCATATCATCTTCTTGATGTGAATATTCCATTCTATTTTTGTAGACTTTCCCCTCCTCAGGGTTGCAGTGAGAGGTGAGCTGGAACTAATTTTGAGTCAAAGGCCAAATGCAGGACACAGCTAATTATTATACTCACATTTGTATTAATTGATAATTTACACCAGAGTCTTTTCGAAATGTATGAAGATTACCCAGAGAAAACCCAGGCAAGCAGAGGGAAATATGTATCTTGCTTGTCATTGCAAACGTTTGTAAATTTGGAAGCTGTCAACTTTCCTCTTACCAGGTTCATTGTGAATGCTTTATTTTTGTTGTGACTCCAGACACCTTACTGTGGTTTGTGATGCTACTCAGCTCCTTTTTTAAAAGTGTCAAGTAGGTGTGTATATCACAACACTTTATTCGAGTAATGTGACATGTGCCTCACATTTCACACCTACTTCTTGCGTTTTGAAGTGACTTCCCAATGAGGCGCTCTTGCCTAGAAGCTCTTGCTTCCATTCCATCATTATTAAGCTAAATTCATTACTTCCACAAAAGGCCACAGTCTGTTTTCACTTAGTGTTCTCCCTGCAGTGCATGTCACCACAAAGCTGCTTCACAAATTAGCCGGGCATTCAGATAATTCAAATGGAAATTCTGGGACATATTTCTTAATTAAGCACTAATCTAATGAAGTGTGATAGCAAGACAGAAGTTTCCTTGAAGCGAAGGGAGGCCTTTTGTCTTGAGGTGATTAATGGACTCTGGAGGGCAAAAAATATAATTGGCTGCCCGTCCCTCAAAGCTGTTGAACATCACAGGTTGTTTGCCCATCTGAGCCATAGTGTTGATGTGTGACTGAAAGACGCGTCTTGTTCACTGTTCAGTCACATTTACATTAGGGCAATACTCTCAGGCTATCATGTTTTATTACATGCAAGCACTTTGCTTTAAGATGGATGCTTACTTGATGCACCAATCTCATTTGCAGTGATTTAGTAGATGAAATTCAACTACGTACGCTCCTCTTGGTTTTGTTTAGTTTACTGACAATTAAATCAATAGTGCACAGGATAGATGGGAAAATGACAAACAATAACAACAAACAGTGAGAGATAACAGAGAAAGCGAGAGACAGAAAGGTTTCAAAAAAGTTTGGCTCGAGTCCTTATTGCATGAGCGCATATATCCATGTACCACGCAGATCTTTCCAACTAATCGTCAGTCAAATAGGTATATTTAAGTGCTTTGTAAATAATGAAACCACTATCTTCAATAGGATGAAAGCTATATGAGATGTTCCATCTTATAAAATATCCACGCACATTTTAAATTCGATCATTCTAAACTATCGATGCAACTTTGCAATATACTGCTCATATAACAAGACTTGAAAAATAACACTGCATCTCTTTACCAGTCCTTCTTGCTTACTTGCTTGGAATGGTCCGGAAAAATAAACACTGACTCTGGTGTGAGACATACTGTTAGGTATGTTGGCCTTTTGGTAGATCTGCCATGTACATTTTTTTTTACCAGTGACACATTTGGAAAGAAACTTTCTCATGTCTGCAACAAGCCCTGGGATCCCAAATCTTTGACTAAGATTGGCCATCATGTGATTCCCTCCGGCATGTACTGGAATGTCATGAACGTATCTCAGTACAAGCTTTGTGATGTGTGAGTCCTTAGGCTAGCTGTCTGGAATTCTCAGGCACGGCTGCACGACTCAACCTTCCGCCAACCCCCTCACAAAACCACCACAAAGTCCTCGATTCAACTTATTTGATGACCTACTTTACTCTGCTTTTTGATGTTCCTCTGATGTCTGTTTTTTTGCCAAGTCGTCACAAGTTAGATACTTTCCCTTGACTGGTTTATTGAATAGAAACATCTTGCCTTCTTCACCTTAAGTGATTCATTCCCTTCTTTTTCCCTTCAGGTTGTTCAGCAACTCTGAGTTTAAGAAAATGAGCTCCAGCCTGAATCAATAGAATGTTTGGGCTCTTGGGCCTGAATTACATAAACTTGAGTCACTCGTTTGACTTCCAGGTCATCTATTATCCACCAGTCCAAGATCTGGATTTTTTTGCCCAGTGTGATCTCAGTCCTGAAAGCCAAGCCTCATTTTTCAAAAATGTTTCCTCTTGAGACGAGATCAGTGAGATTTAGAGGAGTGTCCACTGATATGTCTGGGAATTGATACAAACCAGTTTGCAATGAACCACTTGAATTTAGCACTGTCACTGTTTAAGGACTTAAGCACAGTTTAACTTGGAGTGTCCCCTGTCCAAACTCATCAGGAAAAGTCTGGTGCACATTTTTGGAGTGCAACGGGACAATGCTGCATCCAATATGAGGACAATCATTTCAGGTTTGACGAGATCGTGTTTGTGATGTCCAGCAGCCCACCAAAAACATGTGAGGAGACCTGTGTTCACTCTAACTTGATGGAACAGACGAGACACATTTGCCATGACAACCAGACTCCTGTCGGAACCTTAATCGAACTTCCAATAATGAGCTTGTGAGCTCAAGCCCCTGCAGCTGTTTGTCCAAAGAAGTACGGTAACTGGAATGCTTGTGCCACACTCAGAGACGATGCACAACCTATGTTTGGTTGAATGGATGACTCCATTGAGTGGCAGATACTGTTTGTCTCTCAGTGGATTTTTGTTCAGTGCTATCAAACTGTACTTTGTACCCTTTCCTTCACAACCTTCCTTTTCCACACAATTTGGAGTGTTCAATCAGCCTGCTATGCATGTTTTTTGAATGTGCGTACTAAACACTCGACTACTGGGCCACGACCCCTTTTGCGCCATACGCTGGAATTATTGAATTAAAGTAAGTAATCAATAACAAAACAAAAACCTTAAATTTTATGAAAATTAGATAACATTTTATATCCTATAATTTATGCAAATACATATTTAATGTGATCTATTGACCAATAAAACATGAACTATAATTTACAGATAAACTACGTATCAGCATTTCAACTTGCAAATATGGAAAGTCTCCTTTGGTGAATGCGAACAAAAAAATCACCTTCAATAATAAATTTAAAACACATTTAGGTCCCAACAAGGTGTTATCAATAAACTGTAGTCAACCTAATTATTTATTAGTGAATTTACTCCTGATGGAGGAAAAATACAATCGGCTTTAATTTTGATTCTGATTTTGATTCTGAATTTTGACAGTCATGAGTCCTCAGTTTTTGCCACAGTGAAGTGAACATGCATAGTAAATCGATGAAAAGGTTTCTTCAGGTGTCATCTGTACTTCTTTGAAGGTGTCTGACGTTTGGCTTCATATCCAAGAAACTTTGTCAGCAAACTAAAGTCTTGCTGGTAGTTTAGGCCCTATATATATCCCTACTGTCCAGACATGGCGGTGTCGGACTCTGCTATATGTCCCTGGTCTCAGGTTGGGGGGAGCAGAAGACAACTCCCTGCAGCTGCTCCACTGATAGTTCCTATCATTCTGACTAACGAGTGGCCTGATTGCCCCACTTTGACCGGTATCACCTCATCAGTATTCCTAATCCTATGTTGCCTAAACAGGCTATTGTATGAACGATCCAAATTGAACCTCACCCCATCAAACCGGTTTAATGAAGGATTTAGTTGTTTTATGAAAATCGCTTCTTTTACTCCCCTTTCAAACCATCTATGTTCTTTCGCTAAGATTTTAACCTCATTGTCATCAAATGAGTGGTTGCTAGCTTTAAGGTGCATATGTACTGCCGATTGAGGCCCACTAGTATTATCCCTGCGATGTTGATAAAGTCTTTTTTTTTTTAGAATTTGTTGAGTCTCCCCAATGTACTACTCTTTACAATTTTCATTCTTACAATGTATTGAATAAACTACATTACTTTCTTTTTCATTTGGCAGCCTAGCTTTTTGATGCACAAATTTTAACCAGTAAGACTTTAGTTTCCTGATGAAGTTTCTTGGATAAGAAGCGAAACGTCGGACACCTTCAAAGAAGTACAGATGACGCCTGAAGAAACCTTTTCATCGATGGACCACTCCTGTACGACTGAGAGCTTACACAGATGTATTGCAGAGTAAAAATAACCATTTGTCAGTAAATCGTCAACTACAACGTATTATGTTTGATGATCCCATCCTACAGTGTTCGTGTATGCCAAGTATCCTTATAAACTACTTGTCTGTCTGCAAATCCTGTGTCCTTTTACAAACACCAATAATACCTGTTCATAAGCCCACAATATCCCTGTGTACCGCATCGCAAAGCTCACAGTATCGAGCTTGTATTTACTGTGAGCCCACAGTACGACCATAAAAACATCTGAGCCACACTGTCCCCTTATAACTTGTATTTAAAATCCATGTGCCCATATACAACATCCATAATCTTGCCATGAACGCTATCCTTGTTTGTAGGTCCACAGTTATCCATCATTTTAGAAGAACTATAAATTATTTTGAGTGCTCATTAAAAACGAACACACAGAGACAGCTTGAATTTCACAGCTGGCGATCTGACTTAACCTTGAAGAACCACGTTGGCTGATTCTGATTTGGTGTCCTTGAATTTTAACATGGATGCCTCGGAGCACGAGCAGGTTTGTCACTTGGGGAGGATTTTTTTTTTGTGTTGTGCTGCACCGTGGCCTGTCAACATGGACACACGATGAGGTTGAGTCGCAGCAGTGTAGGGTTGCCGTTGCAACATGCAGACCACCAATGAACTGTATTCAAAATCACTCCCCATCCAGTTTATAGAGCCCTATGCAGTTGTGTTGGAGATATATTGCGCCTCTGAAATGTCTTCTGAGTAGAGTGAAAGTTAAATCCCGTAGAGTTCTTAATGTATCCCCCGAAAAGTAGCAAATGGCCGATTTATGCTCGAAAAGCAGCAAATGGTCAATTTACGCTCGCAAAGCAAACTATCCCATTACAGTGTGTGATTAATTACAATACATATTGATTTATATCGCACTTTAACAACAATTGAAGCTGTAACAAAGCACTGAACATTGACAACTGTCATCGACAGGAAATGAAGCACTCACTAAGATAGTAAAAAGCACCAGGGAGTAAAACCAAGATGAAGTCGGAATTCACGAATTGTGCTGTGAACCTTCTTCCAGAATCTTTCACATTCTGGAAAAAGAGCGTCACACATCACAACAGGAATGGACAGAAACCTTTGTAAAACATTTGTAACTACATCATAACAAAATTTAATGTTACAATTAATTTATTGTGTCAGTAAGGATGCTCAGTGGATCGGAAAATGCCTGTAAACTCACAGACACACAGTTGGACATTTTATCTCACAGGTGTCAAGGCTCTGGGCCAAATCTGGCCCGCCATATCATTTTATTCGGTCCGAGAAAGCAAATCAAACTTGTGAAATTTCATAATGCTTATTAAAGTCTGAAGCAAAATTTAAAAATGTTCCATGTAAACTACAATAACAGTTATTTTTTTAACTTCAAATTTAAAAACGAAATGAAACTGCCGCTGCTCACCCACATAAAAACCTATCCTGTTATTGTAAAGTGACCTTGAGAGTTTTGAAAGGCGCTTCTAAATAAAATGCATTATTATTATTATTATTATTATTATTATTATTATTATTATTATTATTATTATTATTATTATTATTATTATAGAATTTCAAGACATTAGCAGCTCGAGGCTAAATGTACTTTGCGTGGTTGAATCTTTGATGCATATCAGCCCACCTCACACTCGTTTCTTTTAAATGATTTCTTCCCACAGACACCCATCCTCTCTCCCCCTCCACCTCCTGCTCGCACAATTGTACAATTTCAACTAAGCTTGAGGCTAACACCTGAGGGCAGTATGATTCCACTTGTCCATGCAAGCCGGCGCATTTACAATTTCACCTCCTGCATTGTATTTTCTGTGAAAAAATGTCCTGCGTTAGAACATTCTTCTTAAACGTCTGTACTCTAAGGAATAGCCCAGTAAGACATCGCAAAAGGGATCCGATCATCTACAAATTTATAAGGCACACATAAAGATAAAAACAACCAGAACACACTAACTTGGACATCTCTACTGTTCCCATGGAAACCTGCGATCACATCATTAAATTGACACCAACACTTCTGTTGTGTGAGCAGGTGTTTAACCAGGAGTCACTGACCTTTTTTAATTGTCAGCTAATTGTTTGATAGATGCTTTTGAAAACAAAAAATTTGCTCAAACTAAATGAGGGTAAATCATATGATTGTTTGGCACAACAATACAGATGTTTAACTCATTCAGTGCCACTCACGAATTTATTCGGGAATTGAAAATATGACGCAGACCCCCATTCCCAAATTTGTTCGGGCTTTATTTTGTCATGCTTGGTTGCTGATAAAGCGCTAGCCATGGCCACTGGCAACGTTTTTTTCATCTCCACAAGGGGGGAGCATTTCCCTTCTTCCTATGTTAGTGCTTTGTTCCAGCTTCAGCTGTTATTCAAACCAAATATAAACTAATATGTATTGCATTGTGTTTTGGTCAGCCGCCCTTATTTCAAGCTCATATAACTCCAGACTCATATAATTTAGGAATTAACTTCATTTTTTTCGGATGAAAGAAGAGAGGCTAAGGTTTCTAACGCTGTATTGAATGTTTATGTAGTCCTAAAACTCAATATTCTGTGGGTCCTGGAATTCAAGTGACAATGACAGAAACACTGGCACTGGAGTGGACTAAATTTTTTGCATGTCAGTGAATGAGTTAAACTACATTTCTTGGTTTAATACTAATTTTTCAGCCCCCAAGCAATATTAATTTGCCCCCGTGGGCACCATGTTGGTAAAGTCTGCCTTATATCTATGTTACTTGAAGGCAGTGATTTTATACATTTGAATGATCTCGGAATGCTGAAGTGGTTGATTTCAACATGATATAAACATTTTTTTTCTTTTTTTTTTTACAAAGATGATACATGTGAGTGTTTGCGTGTGCTAGGAGCTCGAGGAGACATTGCTTTGGCGGCATCATGGCTGTCATCACATGAGTTGGAATTAAAGCCGGCTGAAACGTAATCCCCAAGTAATACCCTATCGTCTCCTTGCTCCATTTTATGAGGCTGGGAAAGGTAGTGGAGGAGTTTGAGCGAAATTAGAAAAACTGGAGTTGATGGAGGGGTGAGAAGGTGTTATGGCTGAGAAACAACAAGGAGAGAGATGAGGAAAAGGGAACTGATGTAAGATATATGTGGTTTCGACAGGATTTGTCAAGTACTGTCGTTTTATTGGAGGCCAATACTTATTTGTGGTACAGGTGGAACAAACCATTTTTGAAGCAAGGGGGGGTCTGTTTTCGTATTATTTTATAATTACCAAAAGGTTTATTCAGCCGTCATCTGTACTTCTTTGAAGGTGTCGGGCGTTTCGCTTCCTATCCAAAATGCTTCTTCAGCGAACTAAAGTCTTACTGGTAGTTTCAGCCCTATATATACAGTAAAGTCTCGTTATATCGATATTCAAGGGAGTCCGAAAAAATATCGATATAACCGGGACTATCGATATATCCGACCCTGTTTGCATGTAATTTTCTCCGTGCGTGCATAGAAATAGTATCGATTTAACCGGGACTATCGATATATCTGATATCGATATAACGAGACTTTACTGTATATATATCCCTACTGTCCAGACATGGCGGTGCCGGACTCTGCAATGATAGGTAAGACTTTAGTTCGCTGAAGAAGCATCTTAGATAAGAAGCGAAAACGTCTGACACCTTCAAAGAAGTACAGATGTCGGCTAAAGAAACCTTTTCATCAATGGACCACTCCTGTACGACTGAGAGCTTACTCAGACATTTTGTAATTACATTTCAGCCAAATGCAGTTTGATTTTATAATCTTCGGCATGTTTTAAAAATCTAACTGTCATCTATTTTATGGCCGCCGGGATTCAATTTTTGATGGTGTAACCCCCAAAAAGGGCTTACAAACAAATGTAATTTGGTCTCTTCTTATTTGGCTTTTTGAGGTGAAATCAAATCAAATCGAGAGCTCCATATCAGTTTCCCTCAAATGGTTATTGCATGATGTCCCACCATAATATAAGTTGAATTACAGCAGCTCTCCAACTAGCCTTAATCATTTTAGCTGAGCCCAACTGTAAATATGCAAATAGTATTTGATGATTAATTGACCCCAATTGGACAGAGAGGAAGTTTGACGGATGAAGAAGATGTAAAATGTGAGGAAGGGAATGTCAGAGGAAGAGACTGGAGTTAATTGGGTGTATTGAACTTGTGTGTGCGTGTGTGTGTCAGAATGTCTTCAAAGTAAGATTCTCTTTTTTTCAACAGAAACCATTGTCTGGTTCTTGGCTGATTACAATTAATTTCGAACCTTTAACAGCATTACTGATATAGTTAAGGATGATTTTCTTTGCTATATTAATAGAGTGCTGAGTGATAATCGCTACTTCTTTGTAATATACAGACGTGTGGTCATTTGTGTCTCTTTCCATCAAAAAATCCTAATCAATCAGTCACGGCTGACATTTACCTGCGTGCAAGTCACAACGAAGCTATCTATTTTTTTCAGATACGTAAAGTGGAGAACACTTTGACTCATCTGCAATTAGTCTGCTCTCACGAGAAACTCGATTCCTTCCTGACAGCAACCGATAATATGTCACATTCACGCACTTCAGTGCCGAGGGCAACTGTGTACTTTCGGCGCTTCTCATTGAAGTACCTTCTTGATTATAAACAATTCATCCCCCCCAAAAAAACAAAACATTTAGAAGACGTTTGTTGTAAAGTTTTGGATTGATGATGCTGATTATTTATGTTGTGTTTACCAAACATGGCTTCCAGCTATAATTGAAGTTGTGTCACTCGGAGCGCAAGTGCTGCCTCTCCAACTCTCTAATTTGTTGTTTTAGTCGCCTTGATTCTCATTCGGTCAATAAATTGCATATTCAGAGAGAACGAAAGCAAGTGAACGAGACGAGGGAGTGGTTATTCAATATTAACATGCTGGTGCCGTCTGAGATGTTGCCGTGGATGATTGTATTCATAATGTAGTTCACTGTGTGTATGACTTAGAGTGTGCAGGCTGCCTTAGATGAGAATGAAGGAAAGCAAATCGATTGGGCGTCTCTACAAGCCTCTGAAATTGTTTGGGTGCTGTTTGTGTGTTTGTTTGATTGTCCAATTTTCCATCCTCTCATTTTCTCTTGTATTTCTATACATCCAATGCTCCAGCTTACCCAGAGTACATGATCAATTCTCTCTGTTATTCCTCCCTCCTCCACCTCCTCCCTTCAGTTTCTCGTTCTTTGCCTTCCGCCTCGCTCCTTGAGTCTCTAGAGAATCAGTATATCACGAAGAACTTGGAAGCTTTTTGCTCGGTAGAGAGCCAAAATTGGTTTGCAAAAATAACTTGAAATTGCTGTTTCTCCAGCCTCTGAAATAATAAGAAACACACAGCCAGATTTTGTCTAGATTGCAATAATGTATAATTTCATGCAATTTTAATGACCGGTGATTTGTAAAACTTTTATTATGAACATAGTTTTAAAAAGTTTGGAAAATCGAATGCTGGGCTTCAAGTTCAGGCTAACAAGACTCTGGGAAGTTAAAAAGTCATACGGTGACCTTTTGCCTCACAAACATTAAATTAGTGAGCATTTAGTCTCATCTGACGAGCTAGTTTTCGACGGACGAACCAAACCACGCGGCGCCACGGTGGCTGGCGGACTAGTTTTTGCCACCCCCTTGCTTTGAGTGCGGACGTGGTTTGTTATCGAGTGTTGTACTTTTGCTATTATGGGACCAAAAAAGACCCCACCACAGGCGAGTGTTAAGCCGAATAAGACACAAAAGAAAATTATGGTTGAGCAGAAGAAGGATATCATTGAAAAACACGAACGAGGTGTGCATTTGTGTGAATTAGCGTCCCAGTACCAGTCGACCATTAATACTACTACTACTACTACTACTACTACTACTACTACTACTACTACTACTACTAATAATAATAATACATTTAATTTCTAAGCGCCTTTCAAAACTCTCAAGGTCACTTTACATTCACAGGATGAAGTTTTTCTGTGGATGAGCAGCGGCAGCCACATGTGCCAGCGTTCACTCAACCTGGAATTGCTACCATCCTTAAGAGCCTTAAGAACAAGGAAGCTATTAAGTGTGTGGCTAAGCGTATTTCTGTGTTGTCTGAGCAACGGTCTCAGGCAATAGAAGAGGATGAAAAAAAAAAAAAAAAAATCTAATCTAATCTGATCTGATCTGATCCAATCTCAAAATACAATATCCATGCATCCACCTCATTAAGGATGTGGGTTAGCTGGACCCTACCCCATCCCAGCTGATTTTGAGTGAGATCATAAACTTTCGACTATTAGCCAGCAAAAAAAACAATAAAATAAATCGCTGAGAAAAATCCAATAAATGGGAAAGAAAGAAGATCTTGCTATTCGATGTTGCAACTGTCTGCTCCAACTGTGCCGCACATTGTGCATCATCTGGCGCGGTTCAGAATCAATATTTATCGGATAACATGACAAAAACATTAAATTCAAAATAAAATCGCATCCCTGGCTAAAATGATGCAATTATTGAAAGTGTGCAGATCATTCCAGACGTGCTTTGCCTGTCGAACTTGGTTTGCTTTGACCAAGAAATCTGAGGACGATGCTGACATCAATGGTGGCCGGCTAGCTTTCTGAGTTCAAATCACACCCGAGATCACAGCGGTTGAAGGCCCCGAGCAGATTACATTGCGATGGAGGCGAATAGAAGCTGAAATTCAATATTACGTATTGAGATGAGAATAAATTTGTCATCTAAATCCATGCGTTATGTAGTAATCCACATGATTTAGATTTGAAACTGGGCTTTACATAATCAATGATTATTGTATTATTCCCTTGTATGATTTAAATGAATTGAATAAAAGCCTGATACTGCGAGACCACACAAACACACCCCATCTCTCACCACACACCCACCCCATCTCTCACCACACACACACTTGACATCCTGCTCTCTCCTCCCAGATAGTAACAGGGTCGAATTTGAAGCTAAAACATTATCTTTCTGCTCATTAACCTTGGACAGGGTTTCCATTCCGCCCGGCTGAGTCCCTCCTCAGCCACCTCTAACTTTCACCTCTATCTTCCTTCCCCTGTCGTCCCTATCCGCCCTATTTGTCGAGGCGCTGACCCAGATAAGACAAGACCCCTTTAAAATGTCTGCTGATGCTTCACGGTGCCTCTGCTCGGCATTGGGGGAATCGACTTATCTGGACAATTTGTTCCACAAAGTTGTTGCGACACTAATACACAACTGTTTGGGTGTGGGTTGAAGTTGACCATTGAACTGAGTGGGAGTGGGAAGCATATTTAATATCTTATCCATCCGTGACCCCGACTGTCTGTCTGTCCGTTCGTCCGTCCGTCCGCCCGCCCGCCCGCCCGCCATCCATCCATCCATCCATCCATCCATCCATCCATCCATCCATCCATCCATCCATCCATCCATCCATCCATCCATCCATCCATCCATCCATATTACATATAGATGTTTTAATCTTACATTCTCGTTTTCTTTTCTCTTTGTGGTAATTGTTTTGCTGTAATGTTAATTTATGTGACCATGCATCTAAATTCATCTTTGCAAACCACGATTGTTGTGTTAACACAATTACAGGAACAAATACCCAAGACCAGATTGACATTCAATAACTTCTATTAACACAATTTGATGTTTAATGTTGTCACTGATTAGAATTTCTAATATGTATGAACATATAATCCATATTCACACAGTGATATACAATATCAGCATCACTTCCCATTTGCATGGTGTAACATCACCACTGTGGTTTCTTCGTTTTGTCTACCATGGCGAGTATTTACGCTGCTGCACCAAGAGTATCTTTTACGTTTCTCTGTTGCTGGAAAACCAGCATGATCTTATGCTATCCGCAACTCACAGGATTCAGTTTAGTCAGGGATGATGTTCATGTTTTTATTTTATATACAAATATTAATTTGACATAATTTAATATTTTGGATATATGACAGCTTTTTCTGTACAAATGGCACTTGACACAATCTCACACCTTTAATCAAATGATCTCAAATTTGGATGCAATTAAAAGTCAAATATTCATGTTTAGCTCGGCATGACCAATCCTACCACTAGTTTTTTTCAGGCTCCCAAAATTGAAACGCCATCATTTTTGGCATAACAAATGAATGAATGAATCTTTTCCTTAATCGCTTAGGCGCAGGCTATTGACATTCGGGAGAATGCAGTATTAGTACGATCGTTCTTTCTAATTACGGTGAACCAGTGGAGTGACACGAGGAATAATCAGTACCACTGCCAGGCAAATACTACACTCCAAAATTTTCCATCAGAAGGATTTCTGTACAGCCTATGAGAGATGTAACCACTGAGCACAGAAGTTGAAGGTATTCATCAATCAAATTTAAGATTGTGGCAGGGAAATTGGAAAATGGTTTAAATTGACATGGTGCTGTAGGTTTTGAATACAAAAGAAGGAATACCGTGGTTTGTCATTTGTTTGACTTGCAGAAAACCGCATTTCACAAAAATTCAGATTTTTTTTGTGAATGAACTGAACTGAATGAACTCACAATGATTAAAATAGCGTATAAAGTGCTAATCATTCAAGGATCTACAATTTTCTTCAAATTCATTCATTAAAGTTGTCCTGACCAGGAAAATTCAGCCACATTTATTGAGTTGTTGTATTGCAAAAACCACTATGCAAACAGCAATTCTGGTCCAAAGAGGTAAAAAAAATCATTACAATGATTGAGTACTTTATTGAACAAGTTATATGAAAAAAGTGAAGTTATATGAAAAAAAGCAATGCAAAGCGCTGCACCAATTGAGAGCAAGGTGAGTAGTTTGTCTATTCATGACAGGTTTGGAAATTGCACATTTGCAAAATCTATTTGTGACAAAATCCTATTATGTCACTTGACAACCGAGGTTTTAACTGGGTTGGCAACAAAGGGTTTCTCCAAAGGATTAGCGAATTTGGAAGCGAGTTGTAACCATGCAAACTTGGCACTACTTTGCTGATATTTCCCACTCTGCTGAGCATGATGTCCTGGCTGCATACATTTATCATATGATTGACTGAAACTTTATCATGGATGTAAGGACAGACTTTTGTTTTCCACCTGACTTGCCTTGATTATTGCTTCAACATGAAATATATCCTTACTGTATGCATTCTCACTCTGGGGAAAGGCTATTCAGGTGTCTTAAATTCATTGATGCAATTGATTTGTGCTATCCTGATCCGCCATATTTTGTTTTGCAGTACTTGCTTTTCCATTTTGCAATAATTGCATTGTTTGGTCATTCATATTTATCACATATTAGCTGATGAAAGTTCTTAAATAAAATATTACCTATTATAAATAACGTTGTATGTGTCAGTAAATGGTTAGCCATTGCGCACCCTCCAGGTCCATTATCATTAATCGTAAATGATTTCCGGCTGTCAGTCATTAGTCTGTCATACCTTATTTCAACCGTGGTTTCATTGTCACTGAATTAACGTTCGTCACCGCGATTATAGGACCGTCAGTAAAATATTGGGATACAAAAGTCACAGAACATATTTATTTTCATTCATTATGCACTCGCACGTGGCATTATTGGAGAAAATCCTAAATGGACATCATGCTCTACAAACATAAACTAAACAAAAAATAAAAAGATAGAATGTTGCCCTAAACAATATTTTGTTGAACTCTAGGCGAAATGCTACAAAAAAAAAAAAATTTTCTTACTGATGCATTTGCAAGTAAATAGCACGCGGAATTATGGGAAAAATGTACAATTGAAGATATTTTCAACACCTTCAAATGTGTTGGCCTTTAAAAAAAATGATTTGCAGTTTCTCGTTTCCATACAAGTGCGTCATTATTTGCCATAAAATTTGCCACAAAGTGATTTTTCTGTGGTGCTCTTTGGATTAGTGACAGTTTGGTGATGGTTGAAAATGATCATGAAAACGTATTCTGTCAGTGTTTCAAAATTTTTGTCAGAAGTCAATGCGCCCGCGAATTGGAAATCTCTCAGTAGTGGACCTTACTGGATGATGGCCTGCCCAGCATTGGTTGTCACCATCCGCTACAAAACAGGAAGAAGTGAATTTTGAAAGAAATAATCACCCATCACTACACTGATGTGCTATTATCAGAATCAGAATCAGAATCATCTTTATTGCCAAGTATGTAGAACACACAAGGAATTTGTTTCCGGTAGAACACGCTGCACTAGTATCGTTGTCAAAAAAACTGCTAAGTGGCACTATACAGTTCCATTTTGGCTACTGTTGAAAGAGTTCAAAGAGTTAATGGCTTGGGGGAAGAAGCTGTTTAAATGTCTGCTGGATTTGGTGCGCATGGATTATGCAATATATTTTACCGCACTTATTAATGATAACTTTTACCGGTAAGCAAATTGCAACAAAAAACAAACAAGCACTGTGCCTATCATCAATCAGTTAAGAGTGGCACAATTCATTACTTCTCTGTATTTAATTTTAATTGTTCTTTCTATTTAATTTTAATTGTTTCGTTGTGACCTTGACGTTTAATTTGACGGCTGAAAATGAATGTGTAAAATATGCCCTGGCAAAGAACTTGATCAGTGGATTTTTATGCCTGTGACAATTGTTGAGAATCAAAACGGCGGTCATAAATCTTGCCTGTCAAAATACGCATGCTGCCTTGTATATACCACATCACGTATGATTGAAATGTCCCATTTTTTCTATGAAACCATTTTACTTTTTTTTGTTTTTGTCTACTTATGTCATATTTCTTGGAAGCAACCCGAGTGATGGATGCCAAGCAGCGCTGCTCATCTGCTCTAATGTGTTCGCTCACTCATGCACACAAATGAGGGCTTCTTCAAACGACATGTTTAGATAATCTGAGACTCTTTCGCTTGAGCAAAATACAGTTTTAATTTCAAAACGAGAATCATGAAACACTGGACATCTTTCCCTCTTTCCTCATTTCTAGACTTGGAAATTGATTTTTTGAAATTTCGAGGCAGTCATTAAGTTTCATGTACAGTGAGACCTCAATTTACAAAAACACCTTAATTTACAAACCTTTGGTCTTACAAACGTCAAATTTATGAAAATTAAACCTTATAATAAGCACTATTTTCATAATACACACCCACCACGGCTGGCGGAGTGATCTTCGGCGGAAGTACACGACCGAACAGCACAAACAGTCCTTATGGAAGGTGACTCTCCTTCCATAAGCCATTAACGACCATCAAAAAGGTAAATAAAAGTTTATTTTACAGCACAGTTTATTTCTTTAATTACAGTCCTCGTGTAATGCGCCTCTCTTTCCAAACAGCAATTCCCTTTGACCTTCGACCTCCAACGCCATTCCATCAATCATCATCATAAATGACCATCACAAATGTAAATAAAGTGACTTTATGATACAATGCAGTGTATTTCTTTCATTGCAATACAATAGCACATTTATTATACATAGAATAAGGTATGTTGTGTGTAGTTTTAAGGTTTATTTAGTTGAAAAGTATATTTTATGGAAACCCGGGAACGGATTATTCCCATTTTAATGGTTTCCTATGGGACATTTTCTTTTGAGATGCACACTTTTTGCCTTACACACTCTGTCTGGGAACCGATTAAGTTCGTAAATTGAGGTCTCACTGTATTTCTCCACTGTGAGACTAATAAAGGCAAATCCAATCCAATCCAATCCAATATATGAAGTCTTCTTTTTCACCTACTATATTTTTGAGATAAAACATGTCTGTTGTGCCACTATTACAATTCTTTTATTTTTAGAAATGGACAGTATATGTCAAGATTAATAAATATGGATGCACTTCAGTTAGAAAGGGTAATTTTCATCAGCATTCCCTTGACACAATGATACCAGTCCTGCGAGATTGTAAATAATATAGAAAGTATCGTGTCTTTTGCACTGTAAGGCACACCTCGAAGCCTTCAATTTTTTCAAAAGCTAACCACGCGCCAGTGTGCCTTATATCTGGAAACCATTTTAAAATATGTCATGGATTCATTGAAGTGAAGGTGCGCCTTATAATCCGGTGCATTTTATAGACTGGAAAATACAGTATAAATACCGATAGTTTAAACCTCATTTCTTTGTTGGATGAGCAGAAATGATCGTGATGGCATTTATAAATGTATGTGAGACTGGAGTATGGGAATATGCTTCCATGCTTGGCCTGCATTGATTCACAATTTACAATAATATACTCTCTTGGTCCAATAATCTAATTTATTCGTTTCTACTCCTTGAATAACCAGACCAAATTAAGCTCTTTCACTGATATTCGTGTAATCTGCTGATTCCTTTCTTCTCTCAATATACCAGGAGGAGGACTTTGGTGGAAAAGCTTTCAGAGCCCTTGCCTGCTACTTTTGGAACTTTATCTTTGACGAAATCTGCAACGTTCATGAGTTGGACTGTTCGGTAAAATAAATAAATCTCAAAAGACCATTCACCAACCAAGGTCAAGCAACAATAAGCAATAGGGAACAGTTCCTAAATATTTCTTCTTTGGCAAACATGTTTTAAGAAATGTTAAGAAACTATTTAAGCATGAATATTATTATTATTATTTAGCCACTCAATTAATAAGAGACAAAGTAGTAGTTCAGTCAGTGTTTGGCTTCTTTAAGTTTGGAGCAGAATAACTGAGGGGACCAAAACCTCCCAAAAAGACATATCTTTATTTTAACATCTATTCTCTAGCCAGTGCTGCTCAGAGTATTAGTCAGTCAGCAGAAAGCAAGCCGAGGGTTTGCTTGTGGCATTGCTCTCTGTGATATGGGAAAAGGAGGGGTGTATGGGCATTTTGTCTGATAGCTTGCCTTTCCTTCATTTTGGTGAGAGATAGCAGCAAGACACAGAACAAATGCCTCTCCTATCTGTAAAATACTAGAAATGCCCCACTATCATCATACTGTACATAGTTGACAAAACATTCAGGATAGGACACACATGTTTTGTTCTTGAGGCCCCTTTGCTTTTTCGGATGAGTATTAGTCTGTATAGTCGTCCGATCCACTTAGAGGTAGGAAACAAATGCCAGCAATATATTTAATACTGCTGCTGGCCGGAGGCGGCTAATCGTTCATGGGGACTTACGGGCTGCCGTGAAAATAAATAAATAATGCAATATCAAAGGGGAGTGGAACATTATGCTTTAGTGGGCAATAAAACATGTGGCGTGTCAGACATGGCGCCTACCCGAGAGAAAAAAAGAGCAATACTCCCAATGCTCTATGATCGCCGGAGAAGAATAGAGAACACCAACCAACAGGAGAAAAGGGAAGACGGTGTGCAGATGTTGAGAAGCTCCAGCTCTCATCATGATTAAGACGCACCTGTAAATAGCATTGCAAACAGAAACAAGAATGCTCATGACATGGAAGTTAAATACGACAAAAATGATTCCAAAGACAGCCTGTAGCAGGCTGTTTTGGTCAATGCTTTTGTTTCTTCTTGTGTGAGCTGACCGAGTGCGTTTATTTTTACAGCTCATTAGGAACGCTATAGATGGTGACGCGTTTAAGGAAGAGCGAAGCTCCAGTGAGATCCAAAGGCGTCACAATGCACTTGGCATATTCTGTGATGTAAAGCCGCTTTCATGCTAGAAAGGGGGAAATCTAAAGGCATCCAATAATAGAACACAACAGCTTGACCTCGGGAAAGATTGAACATTTTCTTGGAAGCACCAGCCAAGGTAAATGGTTACTATGCCCGGAGCCAGTCGGGCTGCAGAAAGGACAACATTGACTTTGAAGGGCCACGGCTGCTTCTAAAATAACATTGAACACAATTTTGTTGCATGGTGCTACTTTTTAGCATTTTGGTTAGGGGTGTTTTTTGACGGTTTTCCCACTGAACCTTGTGGTACATGGGTTACAACCCTAACTTGTGAAATATCTTCTACATTACAATTAGACTAGTCGGCTGAGACAAATGCATGAGTGAAAACAGATTTTTTTAATGAGGAAAGCGAAAAAGTTGAAAATAACAAGAAACTGACTTTCTATTTTGACAGAGGACGATGTTCTCGAGATGACCACTGAACTCCAAACACAACTGACAACTTATACTTGAACATGAAGAGGCGAAGGAGCGTCTCCTGCTGCTCCACGGTAAATTTCTAACTGCAAAAAAATTCTAATTTTAATGTTGCAGAACAGAAGGTGGTGTCAACACAACATGAAATATTTACATATGTCTAAATGCTTTCTAGATTTCATATTCCTTACTCAACATCAAATGACCCCAGGGCCTAGAGGCTAATATGAAAAATTAAACCATACCTGTGCTTTCTATTATCTTTGCGACTTCTCTATTTCATTTATATGATGGTTATCCATGTTAAGCGCTTTGTTAAAGCTTCAGCTGTTGTTAAAGCGTTATATAAATCAATATGTATTGTATGTATTTTATTTTTTTCAATTTCAAGGTTTTGGGGAGACAAATATCGTTCGCCTTAATGGCTTTCCCATGATATCGTAAGGCGTGTTCCTTATATCCATGTATGAAAGGTGTCTCTAAATCTGCGTGTAAAACAAACAAAACAGAATTTCAATGCAATGTTCAATGTTGTTTTTCTTGTAGTTGCAGTCCATAGGTAATGGCACTACTATCATTGAATCACTATTCTTTTAAGCACATCTTGCTTAGGGTGAACTGTGTGAGCCGTACAAAATATAATGACTTGTGAAATGTTGATTAATGTATTGTGGATGTCTGTTGAGGTTGCTATTCTACTGTATTTACGGCTGTGTGGGCAAAAAGTAATTTTGCCTTGATATTGCCGGAGTACAATTAGTGTATTTTTGTAAATATAATAGTGTCTTGTAACTCGTTAATGTCCTGTATATTTGTGCAATGACATAAACTACGATATCCACCAACAGGTGTCCATAAGGATTTTTTTTGAAACAAGCATTCCACAAGTGTATACAGTGACAGAAGCTTTGAACAATAATGTATTTTTAATAAAGGTGAAAGACCGACAAAGCACAGCAAAAACGCTGGTAAACAAAGAGAGCAGAAATAGGCGAGAACAAACCAACAGCGCTTGCCAAAGGCTAAGAGCAAGGAAAACATGAAATGCTTGTTTTACTCCCTGGTGCTTTCTATTATCTTTGTGACTGCCTTATTTCCTGTGTATGATAGTTGTACATGTTAAGCGCTTAGTTACAGCTCCAGCTGGTGTTAAAGGACTATATCAATCAATACTGGATTGAATTGTGTTGTATTAACTAACAGGATAAGGTGTGTTGCATCTGGAAGGGACAGAAAAGAGATGGGACAGGACTTTCAAAGTAAAAATATTCTGAATTACCTGGTAGAGTGTGAGGCAAAATAAAATTGAGCACAAGCATAATGAATGAAGCAAAAGCATAAATAATGAATTGCGAGCACGGTTGAATAATCCGACAGCCAGTTGTCGCCTAAGCATTCCTTTAAGAAGTCAGTATGGAACGAGGTCAAACGAGGGACAGGTGCGATTCGTCATCACGCCAACTCAGCAGCTGGAGACTGAAAGAAAAAAAACCCAAAACAAACAAGACAAGATCATTACATCCACTAAACGCATGAGATACATCATTATTTGTGAAAGGAACATACCACTGCCAAAATTATAGCAGCAGGGGTGGAAAGGAGTGAATCTATTCGTTCATTTCCCATTCATTTTATTTCATTTCAGTTCTACTTTGTGACTGCTTTATTTCCTGTATATGATACCTGTCCATGTTAAGCGCTTTGTTCCAGCTTCAGCTGTTGTTAAAGCGCTATTTAAATCAATATGTATTGTATTGTATTGTATTGTATTGTATTGTATTGTATTCCATCAGTACAAAGATGACCAATGACCACAATGTCCTGTGCGTCTTGCAAATGCCAAAATACTCTTAAATGGCTTGCTGTGAATACGTTTCATTTGCCAAATCTTAATATCAAATTAAAAATAAAATAAATGTGACCTTGAAAGAAACATTTTAAAAATCTTTTTATGTTGGAGAACGTAGCAGCATTTGTGGTGCTTCAGATCAACACCTGTTTTTCTCTAGCAGTGTAATTAGAATTGGCGCCTCGCTTCTGTGCCCTGGATGTTCTCAATGTCCAGATGAGGACCCCCGTTGAGCAAATGTGCTGTTTTTAGCACTAATCTTCCACCAATTGCTGGGGTGAAACACAGTATAGCTCATCGCAGCTGTCTTTGGGTATGAGGTGGCCCTTACGTACGCTGAATCGGTTACCAGACAATCAAAAGGGCACATATTGAGAAAAAAACATACATGGTCCCAATCACACCTAGAGTGTCGAATTAACCCACCATCCATGTTTTTGGAATGGTTGAGGAATTCGGAGTACCCGGAGAAAACCCACACAAGCTCAGGAAGAACATGCAAACTCCATACAGGAAGAGCGCAGCCCAAGTACAGTACGACCTCCTAAACCTTTGTCTGTACTTGGAAGCGAGTGTACTAGCCAGTTGACCATTTAAAATAACTCTACATTTTATAGGATATTATTGAAACAGGAAAGAAGAAAATAGGAGGCAATCACTTAAAAAGGTGAACAAATCTTTCAAGTGTTGATTTTTTAACATAGTAGTTGTAGTGTATGTTAAACTAGCATACCATGAAGAGAACATTTTTGTTCAACCACATAACTCATCACTAAGCGTGATATCAGAACTACACGGTATTTGTTTTTTTTTTCCTCCTACCACGCGTACAGTTTACTCTCCATTTCCTTTTTGTGCAAACCGTTTTCTTCGTGTTGCATCAGTGCATTATGTCACATTCACTTTTGTCATTCCGCTGAAGTCGTTCCTTTCCATGAGTCAAGTTGCGCTGAAGAGAGGAAACAGATGCTTGTGAAGTCCTCCAGGACTCCTCGTTTAACATAATAAAGATGCCATCTGACAGCTCCTGCTGTCAAACTGAGGTTGTACGCAACTCTGTCTCCTTCGTGTTGTCTTTGGCTACTCATCGACATGGCTCATTCTCAGGAGAGAAATGACCGAGTCACGGTGGGGAGAGTGAGACGTTTAAAACCTTTTGGCTTTTGTGTATGTGCAATGGAAGGATTTTTCCCTCTCTACCAATGCTCCAGGTGTGCCACAGCAGCCGTTGAAGGTTGCTGCTACGAACAGCAGGGAACAAATAGAGTCGCAGCATTGAGATCGTGCATCTGCAGCCGTTACACCTTACACCTTGAAGAATACTCCGGGGTTTCACACTAATGAGGTGATAAAGTAAAGGAATGGAAGTGGGTGCCAGGGCAGATGAAAAATCACCAGTGTTTCTATGTGTTATTTTCCTGTAAATCTGTGTCAAAGACAAGGTTGCACCCCAGGGTACCTCTCACTGAAATAAATAAAATAAAATAAAGGTGGCAGAAGGCTCATCAAACCCCACATTTATCCATCTTTCATCCAGAGATCCCTTTAAAGTATAACTTGTCACACCATAAGAGTGTCTTGTTCATTTTAGAAGGTGCTCAAGCATTCCTAAAATAGAATCCAAGGAACCCAATGACCTTTGCGAGATCATCAGAATTTATTTTGCCCTTAATCCCAGAGCTAAAAAATTGTTAAAATCATACACTTGGTTAAAATGTAACATTTGAACGGAAAAAATGCAGAACTGCCTCCCTGTCCGCTCTGGTTCTGAGCAACAGGCACAATCTGAGCAGAAGTGCTGCATACCCTCCAGTCATATGGATTGGTGGTCTCGGTACTGTACGGGAAAAGCCGAAAGTAAAAGAAGAAGAAGAAGCATATGTTGCAAATGTCGACTCCTGCTAATCCCAACTGCACATCATGTTCATGACCAGGTCTCGTTTTGCAGGGAATGGCAGTGAATACGTTAAAGCACACGTTATTCGTTTTCATCTCTGGTAATTAATTTCATATCTGAGCATTCACTGTATGTTTGAAATGTATTCATTTTTGTATTACTGTTTGACAGTAAAGAAGAAAGAAGGTCAAACAATCTTTAGGAATTGTATTTTACTTCACTTTCACTTTCTTACACAATACTAAGTGACCTTTTTTAACTACAAATTCTAAAAAAAAGAAAACACTCAAGTACTTATATAAATTGATACAACAAAAATTAAAATGAAGAACAACGTACCACTTATACCTCATTAGGGTCGCGGGGGGTGCTGGAGCCTATCTCATCTGTCTTCGGGCACGAGGCAGGGGAAACCCTGAATTGGTTGCCAGCCAATCACAGGGCACACAAAGATGTACAACAGTCACTCCCCACTCACACCTGGGGACAATTTGGAGTGGTTAATCTACCTGCCATGGATGTTGTTGGAGTGTGGGAGGAAACCGTAGGACCCGGAGACTATTTGATATTCGCTGACACAAATTCCCAGCAGACAAATCAGCCCATTTCCAACAGAGCTCGGGTGCCATGTTCTGCATTTTTTGGGTGCTACATTGCTGTCATTGACGGCTCGAATTGATGTGGGAGGACTCCTTTCATCGATTGCAAACATTGATGCTTTCCTCTTCAGAACTATTTGAATCATATTCATAACTGGATGAGTAACAAGAAAGCATCGTCTCCGAATCTGAAGCCATTATTTTCATTCTCGAGAAAGGCAAGACGTTTTGGCGTGACATCATGAACTGGGGGCGGGACTTTCTGAAAATCCACAATTCACAGCTCAATTTGTTGCAGATTTAGCACACTTTAAGTCATTTTTATTGGTGTTTTGCATTTAATTAAAAATATCAGCTTGCGTGTTTTGGGTATTTTAGATGCTATAAAATGTTTTTCTGATGTCAGTTAGGAAACAAAAAAATGGTGTCGGTTGTCCTTTAATTACTGACCGTAAAATCACCCTCGTTTGACACTACGATTGACAGGTTAAAATAAAAATCTGAAACATTTCATGCAGTTCTTTGTGATGAACAACTTTTGAAATGAAAACACTGACCGTTTTTTTTCCAGAAATGCAAAGTAATTCCCTCGTCTCAGTTGCTGTAGTAAGAGTTCTTCCCTCCTTCCTTCTCTTCACTTCATTTTGTGCTCCATGGCTTAGCTGAAGCAGTGAGGTCTTTATCTCTTTAGATTTCTCAATTAATCAAGTGTGCTTCATGGCTCATTGGCCAGCTGCACAGCATTTGTCTGAGCTGAAGGGAAGGGAAGACAACCCAAAAGCAACAAACGATAAGATATAATCAGCGGAGAAGCACCATGATCAGTGTTATGCTACAATGGCTCTATTATGATCGGCTGCCAAGACATTACAAACAATGAGTTGGTATTAACAAGTGCACATGTGTACATGAGCGTTTGACGACTTTAGTCTTGATGATTTTGTTCATGTGACATCATGTATTATTCACATTTAGTTGACCCACAAAGCAATCAAAACACATTTGTGGCAGACTCAAATGGTTGCATAAGAGGCAAGAGGATGGAATGTACAAATTAAAACAGCCCACAATGTTTGTCAATTTGGAGTCGCACTTAAATGGAAACGATTTATCAGAGCGCCTTTTTTGTTCCACGGTTCTGCCCATCGACCTTTTTGTATTGATGCTTTCCGAAGTAGGCCTTCAATGCAGCCGAAAGAGACATTTAGAGAGTCACCGGACTGGACAATTAATGGAAATGAAGTCAGTAAAAAATCAGGTTTCTCTATGGAACTGGCGTGTCCCACCTTACTTCTCGTTGAGACAATTGGATGTGAATTTAAAGATGAAACTTAATTTTCTGTCCAGTCCTTCATGACAGCCAGGATGACAGCACAGCGGGTTGGTTGCGATGTCACTTCATGTGTTTACTGTCACACTCTGATTTGGACTGCAATGCCACAAAAAGATGCAGTTGAAGCGTTCATTCGTTGACTACCAGTCATGTTTGATGTTGTTCTTCAGCGTAAACATTTTGAATAGAAGGTTATAACAGAAAAGCCCACTAAAGGAAAAAGGAAAGCACAGATCTCTTTAAAATGTCATCCTTGTATATGTGTGTGTGTGTGTGTGTGTGTGTGTGTGTGTGTGTGTGTGTGTGTGTGTGTGTGTGTGTGTGTGTGTGTGTGTGTGCGTGCGCGTGTCTTGTTCACTCCAGGGACATTCTGTGCTGCCATCGTTGATAGTACAAAAAACCTATGCAATCAGATTTTAGATTAGATTACATTAGATGAAACTTTACTCTCACAGTGGAGCAATTCAAAATTCAAAGCACCAAAGTTCTGCAAGCAAGAAAAAAAGGAAAAACAATAAGTCGAGAGAAAAAAAAAAACATACGGTAAAGGCAACCAATTTCCTACCTTTTTAGAATAAAAAAAACATGTTTATTTACCATATTTTCCTGTGTATAAGGCACACCCAAAAGCCTTAATTTTATTCAAAAAATGAACTTGCGCTCTATACGCTGGTGAGCCGTACATGTGAAGTAATATTAAGCCTCAATAGGTCTCGCAACTACTGTCAGCAGCCACAGACTCCATTTCCCCCCTTTAGAAGATGCAATGTGTGGTCCATACTGGGATATATAAAACGTAACCCCAGCTTTTACTGTAGCACCTTATAATGCAATGCACCTTATATATTGAAAAAAGTTTGAAAATATACAATTAATTGGAAGTGCACCGTCACATACTGTGATCCTTAAACAAATACGGAAATACGGTATGTATGTATGTATGTATGTATGTATGTATGTATGTATGTATGTATGTAGGTAGGTAGGTAGGTAGGTAGGTAGGTAGGTAGGTAGGTATGCATTTATGCATAGTGGATGTTGAATAGTTTAACAGTTTTGGTTATCTGCAAGCCAGGCCCGTACCAATCCCCTGTAAACTATAGGGTAAAGAAACAAGTTGTTGAAATAAATTGATACATTATTTTTGGAACTCGTTAGAAATATAAGACAAAGGTGTTGTGTCATCAAGCAAATGGTAGAGGGGACTTGGAGTTGGGGGGTGTCAATCTCGAGGTGAACAAACCACGATACGAGCAGTTGGCTGCAATTATTATCTTAATCCTGCAATTCTAATGCCAGCATTCTTATGGATGTCCCCACAATATTCTTGATTGTATTATAGAACAAAGAACATATAAAGCAAGAAAAAATATAGCTTCTCAACCGATGGGTCATTGAAGGTACAACTCAAGGACAAACTTCTATAATAGACCTTCTGGAAACCTGATTTGTGTTAAGTGTTAACACTGTCAATGACAGCATGAGGGTTTCAATGGAATCATGTCAGAAGGATGTTGTAGGAAAAAAACTGACAAACAAAAATAACCTGTCTTAATTGGGTCTTAACACAAGAACTCAACCGCTCTAATTTGAATCAATGCATTCTCCTCTGAGGGGATTGATCAAAGGAAGGGAAATACTGCTCAGTGAAGCAGAAAGAATGACGTCTCGCTGCCTTTTCCTTTGAGGGCAGACTCAATCCACGACTTGCCCGAAGAACAAGACGGAGAGTGACACCATCTGTGTATATTATAAGAACCGTTTCAAGTGCAACATTTCACTCAACACGTTCAAGTGACTCATCAAGTGCATACCACCAATATCCTGCACACTTGACAGACACCCTCACAAGATGATACCCTTGATTTTTTATTTAGAACCTTGCAAATGCGCGCCATCTCTGCGGCAGGGAAAACTTTTTACTAAGTGCCGGCATGTCATCCCTCAACGGATGGAGGTGAACAATAAAGCGCGAAAGAATTGCTGTGCGTGAGCAAAAGAGCCGATCTAGCGCAGACTAAGAATAGACACTAACGACCAACCTTCACCTCAACCTTCAGGAAAGAATGAGATCAAGAGAAAATAGCTCATTTGATCATATTAGATTTTCCGAAACTGCCAATAAAACAGAGAATATGAATGAAATATTGCACGGCAGTGCTACCGTGGAACATATGCCTATGGCTGAGAAATAAATTGCTCAATTATGCTCGTCCACAAAATGAGGCAGAAATGTAAGAAATGTGTAATGATCGTGTTTTAAAGACTTCTTAACCACTAGTGCTACTATTTATTGACGCATTAAATTTAACATCTAATAAAATATTTAATCATTTAAATCAGAAAAAAGACATTTCCGACTGCAAGAGCAAGATTTTGTGTGGTGAAAAATAGTTACTCATTTTAGCAAATATCATTGACAGTAAAAAAAATTGGATCTCATGATCATGTATTCCAAATAAAAAAACGAGGAAACATTGTCTTGCAAACTTGAGTTCATAAATTTATCCCGGCATAAGGTAGTGTGAAATAAATAAAACATGAGGGACATTTAAACTTTTCACCTTTTAAATTTGAAAAAAAAAAAAAGCTTTCATTGTGGTGAACCAGTGGTCCACAGTACAGAGGTAAAGGGTTCAAATAAAACTCTATTGCTTTTGGATGTCACGATTTGCAAGGTGGTGGTCCCAAAAAACGCAAGCAGGAGCGAGGAGCAGAGTGTATTTTACAAATTGTATTAAATAAAGTCAGCAGGAAAAAAATCCCAAACAACAAAGTCATCAGAACAAAAAGGTCCAAAGTAGCAAACAAAGCCATGAGTAAAACATGACAAGATGAAACAAACCTGACAAAGTGAAACAAACACAATGACCCGACACTGAAAGGGTATGCCGGGAGTCCTTTTAACTGCCACTGATTATAATGACCAACAAATGTGCAGCTGCAGACGATCCGTCCATTCATTGGTTCGTCAAATACCTACCAGTGCACAAAATAAAAGCAAACTGACAAGAGGTATACTTGGACAAAAGAAAGTGGCTCAAGGAACTGATGGGTAGACAGAAGAAGAAACACAATTTATTACCTGGAATACAATTAAATAAAACTAAATAGAATGTGCACAATAGAAACAGATCATGACACATGCAGTACATTTGCCAAACATGATGAAAATGTTGACTTCACTTGAGATATCTACACCCCATAATGATTGAGTGATTGAATAAAAAGACAAATACGTCTCAAATGCAGCAGCAATATGTCAGGTACGGACCACCTTGTTGAACTTCTTTGTGACTTGAGTGATGAGGACGACGAGTCACATTTGTCAAACTGACAAAAAAGGGTTAGGAGGCCAAATAAAGAGTTTGAATGGCAGTAGCTCATTGGCAGGGTTGCGCTGTCACAACAAAAACACACTGCAACTCTCAAGCTTGTTATCGCCCAAAAGTGGAAGTCTGATGTTTTACTTATGGCACATCAAATTCCTTTAAAAGGAATTTCCAATATCTCTTTGATACTGTGACAAATGCGAGTGTGCCCTTGACGATGCACTGACACCTCCATGGCAATTCCTTGTGTTTTACATAAAACATTGCCGGCGTTACAGAAAGAAAAACAAAATATGAAGACATTTGAAAAATGGTGAAATGCTGTACAGTATTTGGAACAGACTCTTTGGAATGTCATAATTTCATGGAGTCAACAATTAATGATGACGCGATGTAATTTCCACATAAAAAAATGATTGCCTGAAATAACACCATCACAACATGTTTCCAATGGCAGAAAAATTAACAAGAACACCATTAACACTCTTACTCTTCAAAACCAGTACCGAACATGAAATATTCATCACATCTTTTTTTGTTTTTTTTTAACGTGAAAAAAGATGGACATCATGATGAGTTCAAATGCATTTGTCAAATTCACATCCTAATTATTATAGACTTTATCGTGACCAACCACGAGAGAGTGTATGCAATTAAGTACTGTAGTTAAATACTGTCACAAACAAACATGCGGATCAAACCTCTGAAGATGGAGGACACTGATTCGCTGTGGCGACCCCTTGAAGGGAAAAGCCGAAAGAAAAATAAGAAGACACAAATAACATAAACATAAATGTAACCCAGGCTAATCGTACGTTCATGTTATCGTAATCTTCCGTACGAAAGATTACGCTAACATGACCGCGTAAAAAAAAGAAGGATAAAGAAAAGAATTATAAATAGGATTTCACAGCATCCTAATTCTTTAGTATCGTACTGATCTATATGATAGATTTCGGCATGCTCTAGTCAATAGCCAGATCAGACACTCACACACTCCTTCATATTTTGCTATTATTTCTTTCTTAAATGCAATAGTTGTACGCACTACTTTTCTTTTTTCACTTGTAGCAGCTTTGTTGCTTGCACTGACTTTCTTTGGAGGCATGATTAGGGGCTAAAACACTTCGTACACCTATATTGAACGCGAGAGCAAAACGCAGCACGTCTGCACGCGACAACAGTTGGCCACGAAGAGAGCGATCTACACCCGTACGCCGCTCAGCATCCCACCCTCGCGTACGCACTCACGCGTCGTACCGGCGTTCGAACTCTGATTTTTGTTCGAACTACGAAGCAAGAATTTCTCAAATTTTTTGTTCGGACTCCGATTTGTTCGAACTGTGAGTCGTTCGAAAACCGAGGTTCCACTGTATTTAATTCCTGCTGTGTTTACAATACATATATTACAATACATACACGTACCTACAAAAATACAATATATAATATTTTTTTAGCATTTATTATTATCGTGTACCCAACTTTCAGGAAGACATTCTACAAAGGGTATTATCTGAACCGCTTATCCTCTCGAGGGTCGCGGGCATATGGGAGTCTATCCCAGTTGTCTTCAGGTGTCATTTAGAGTTATCAATTAACCATGCGTTTTTTTGGGATGTGGGAGTAAACAGCAGTACTGGAAAAAAGTGCAAAAAATGGAACACGTGGGCATGGTACAAAGGACAAACAACAGGATGAGCGCAATGCAAGGCAAGGGCAAGATGGCAACAAAGATAGGAGGTGTACAACAAGGCTCAAAGCCAGACAAAATCTCGGTGTTCATCAAAACTTTAAAAAAAGTCTATATAGGACATATATTTGAATTAAAAAAGGGGAATTTGACTGTTTATTTTGATACTATTGATCATCATATCATCATATATGAAGTAGGCTAAGGGGATGGGGAGACAATTCCTTTTGATTCACATCCTTCACATGGGAGAGGTTTGTGTTTTGTCATTAATTTATGATGTTGTGCCTGTTCTATTTTGGACAGTAACGAAACTAGGAAAATGGCCTGGAGTTGTTGTTTCAAAGTTATTTAACATGAATTTAATGATCATATGTATATTAAGTATCATTTGAAAAGTTCACCAATAAAGCTTTAAGTGTATTTAGGATCATCTTCAAATTTCAACCTAAATCCAAATTTGACTTGACTAAACTTTTCGTACGAAGTGCCTTATCAAGTCTTCTTTTTCTCTTTTTTTTGCAAGTGAGGTAAACAATACTTGCTCCCTGTTGATTCTCAGAAAATGAAACGTTAACATGTGCTATTGACTTGTGTGGTTTATGTACTTTTGTATCTTTCGACAAATATGAAGAAGTTTTGTTCCAATCAGAAGAAAAAACATTCCAGGAAATACTTTCCCTGAAGTACACATTTGCCTTTCACTTTAAAGTTTCATGTGTGCAATGTGCAAATTTAAAGCTGATACCGCATGGTCTTTTGAGCACCTTTTGAGCACCGAAAAAAAAAAAAAAATCTGAGAAATGCTGGACCTTTTCACTTTGATTAAATGAGTTCAGAACACCATGCGCGTTAGGTAATTGGCTATTAGTTTAACTTTATACATTTGAATTAAGTAGAAATTAACCTTGCAAGCTCCAAAGGGAGTTGCAGCACTAGATCCGCCATCACGGAAATAGAAACTAAATAGCATTGGTGCTTCTTTCTGTCAGCTTTTATGACAATACTTGAAGAATACCGAGCCTTATTATTCTCCATGCTATCTTTGTGTTTTTATAGTCACAGCTATTTAGGTGATTAACGAAAGAAGTGTGACAGGAGAGAGCAAGATCCAGTTCATCAATGCGGAACCCTGCAAAAGCAAATGACATAAATTCATGAATCTTTCTAGAATGCCCTAAGCACTTTTTAAAAGAGCAGGCTTCTCATTTGTCATTCGAGGGTATCAGCAGTCTGAGCATGGATATTCTCTGCATTAAATCATAATGTCACTGACCTCCAGGCCACCAACTTTACTGCTTTATCAACAATACAACATGCAACACAGCACAGTTATTCTTTGAAGAAAAAGGTAATGGCATTGTGTTTGTTTTTAGTTGTTGTGACAAAGGCCTTCCAAATATGATAACAATGTCTGTAGAACAGTGTTTTTCTGCTTATTGGCAGACAATGACTTATTTTAAGCAAGGAAATACCTTTAAAATTACAGAATCAAGAGTCATAGTAAACAAGGATTTTCGTGTTTTATGTCCTAAAAAGGCTATTATCACTTAGAATATCAAAAATGACAGAGGAAAACGTTTCTTTGATTGTTTTCTGCTTCCCCAGCATTCCACCCGCAGCAGAATTGAAAATATTTCAGTCATGGTGGTATTCATTCTTCAGGTCTCCATCATCTTTAACAATACTTTGGAATGTGACAAGTGAATTTGATCATCAGCTACCGCAAAAATAATTGTGAAAAATGAGAAACTTCCAACGCCCGTAAATTCTAGCATCAGTAAATTGGTATACAGGAGAATTTTGTTCATTTTATTTGGGCCATAGAACCATTATGATGGAGCGATGTTGATGGATGCCTTGTCAAACAAACCCGACTGCTAATTGCTGCTGAAGTCATGTATCACTGCAGAAAGAAGTAGAGCCACTTCCTGACAAACATCTCTGCCTTAATTGAGTCTTGCTTGAAGAAAGAACCAGATGATTCATTTTGTTTATTTGATGTGAAGCCTGAATTATGTAAAACAGTTCCATATTTTATTTATAGTTAAATACACCCCCAGCGATGAACAAGAAATGGACACACACAATTGAGAGTTACTTACAAGATGGTCAGAGAAACAACATATACAGTAAAGTCTCGTTATATCGATATTCAAGGGAGTCCGAAAAAATATCGATATAACCGGGACTATCGATATATCCGATCCTGCGCCAAACTGCATTAAACAAAAGCCGCCAAAAGAGGGTAGCCAAGCGCCATATAAGAAACGGAGCTGGCCATTAGCTCCCCTTTTTTTGGGTGAGATGTTCCCCCAATGTTGCCTCAAAATGGCACATATAATTCTTTAATGATTGTAAACATGTATGCTTTAATCTTCAGAACTACAGTATATTTGAAACATATTCATAACTGGATGTGTAACAAGAAAGCATATTATCCAAATCTGAAGCCATTGTTTGGATTCACAAGCAATGCAAGACGTCTTGGCGTGAAGTCATTTTTATTTGCATTTGAATAAAAAGTGACACCGGCTGTCCTTTAATACACAGTATGGAATGTTAATAATTTTCTAAATCATCGCGCTTCAGCAGACAAAACAAGAAACATTGTTGCAAAAAACGATTGCATTCATATACAGTACAGTGGGCATGTACATAACACAACAGGGAAACTGCAACGCTTACATCTTACTGTATTATGTATACAATTTAAAAAAGTCATCAATCTTCTTCTGCTTCCCATTTTTACCTTTTAACACAAACACTTCAATCTCGTCTGCTACACACGAGCTAGCGTCTGAAAATGAAAATGGCTCTGCTACACGGGTGCTGGGCACGTAACCAAGTTACCTGACCAAGTCGACCAATGGCGCGACTGATGGCGTGACACGTAACCAAGACACGTGACCAAGTTGACCAATGGCGCGACCGATGGCGTGTCACGTGACAAAGTCACACGGCCAAGTCGACCAATAGCGCGACCGATGGCGGCTCATGTGACCAAGTCGACCAATGGCGCGACCGATGGCGGCTCACGTAACAAGACACGTGACCAAGTTGACCAATGGCGCGACGGATATATCGATATAAACAACAAAAATGGCCGGCGGGGGATGAAAAGGAGCACCGTAATAACCGGATTATCGTAATAACCGGGTAGCGTACTAAACGGTACTAATTATACATAAAAAGACTAGAAATGTGCAAGGGAAATGAAAATAATATCGTAATAAGCGGTACTATCGATATAACTGATATCGATATAACGAGACTTTACTGTATATAGTATATATATACAGAGTTCGCCCCCCCCCCCCATACCTATCTGACCTTCTAATTTCTATTCCCTCTCATTCCCTCAGATCCTCTATCTCACCCTGCCTCTGTGTGCCCGAGCCTTCAGCTGCTCTGTCCCCAAACTTTGGAACTCACTTCCTCCCAACATTCGTAACATCGATTCTCTTCCCACCTTCCAGTCCCATCTCAAAACCCACCTATTTAAAATTGCATTTTCTGTGTAGCTCTCTCTCTTGTTTCTATTCATAATTGTATTTTATTTATTGCATTCTATTTGTGATTGTATTTTATTTATTATAGTACCTATGCTTGTCTGTGACTGTAAAGTGACCATGAGAGCTTTGAAAAGTGCTTAAAATGTAATGTATTATTACTATTATTATTTTCTATTGAACAACAGAATCAATATACTATTGAAATACAATAAAGTGCATATTAACTATCAACAATTGTAGTCTTCTGTGCCATTTTTACACAAGGATAAACTTACTGAGATCATACACATTTTGCCTAGTTGATTTTCTGATTGGCTGTAACATTGGAACGTAACCAGTATTACGACCTGAATTCCAGCATTGTGTATGTGGGGAATATAGAATACAATACAATACAATACAATACAATACAATACAATACAATACACATTGATTTCTTTAGCGCTTTAACAACAGCTGAAGCTTATTTTGTTGGTCTTTCTTGAGTTTCAAGGCTGATTTTATAGCATTTTTTGTCCTTGAGTGAGGTGGTTAGGGATTAGTTTGTTTACCTGTGGAGCGCAGTAGGTGGAGGTATTAAAAGATATAATCCCACCAGACTGTGGTGTAAATACGTAATTGATTTGAAGATGTTTACCTGAAGATGGGGCACTCTGATGTGTCATGTAGTTAGTGAGCGACATATTTGTGGCTAAAGCAATGAAGCACAAATTCTAAAAGGAGACGCGGGAGGCAAAGTTCAAGTGTGTGGAGTAGACCAAGATGACTGGCAGCAAAATAAATAAAAAAATAAACAAATAAAAAGATCCCTTGTATATGGATCTGTTTCATGCCAGGAGTATTCACAGATTTTCAGGATGCAGATGCAAAACAGAGATTTTGGAGTGTACATTGTTTGACATCAAACTCATAATTTGAATTTAGTGTGATATGCCGGGAAGAATGAAAGTACATGTCAATGAAATCCACACATATTCTTACACCACTGATGTCTTTGTTGTACAGCAGCACATGCGGTATCATGGCCCAGTTCAATGGAAAATGAACCCCAAAATACACAGCAACATTAATTTGGCCCTGACCTCCAAGGTAAAAGCGACATAATCTCGCGATCATTCAAGGTGATGACCAGACCTTTGCTGTGGCTTTGTAAGGCTCTGTGAGAGGAGGAAATATCTTTGAGTTTCCAGCGGTGATACGTATACTTGTGGGCTTTCACAGTGAGGATAATAGGACCCATTTTGTCCTGTTGTGTGAAGTGTGACGACTTCAGTGAAATCCTTCTCAACTGTCCTCAACACACACACTAGACGCACACCCTCAGACATTTGAGCACAAACAATCCATGCAATTGTTATCTACATCGGCTCCTGTTTGAATTGATGACTAAAATTGTGACAGAATGGACTATTTGTTGAACCACGGGAGCAACGATGTATTTTAACTTATTGGTTACAAAACAGAATACCATATGCAGTTTTTGAGAAGCATTATATATATATATATATATATATATATATATATATGTTATATATATATATATATATATATATATATATATATATATATATATATATATATATATATATATATATATATATATATATATATATATATATCTGTGGGTGGGGCGATTATTATTATTATTATTATTATTATTATTATTATTATTATTATTATTATTATTATACAACTAACGACCTGAAATATTTGCTTATTTTGTTGTTTATTTTAAACCTGTTTTTGTGGGGGTAGGGTAGTGTATTTTCTTCAATACATGCTTTGCACAATACATCGGGGGAAAGTATTTTGAGGCCATAATTGCACAAATGCATGTGCTTTGTCCCTTCTCAAAATAGTACATATCATTGTGTACCCTATGTGGGTCCCGAGTAACACGAATGGAAAATTGCGGTACCTCCAACATTTAAGTTGCACTTCCCTAGTAAATATCACATAATGCACCTCAACATTTTAGCAAAGCTATTTCATGCATCTTAGCCACTGAAAACCCGAACTTGGGGACTTTGGTGTCACATGGGTGCATGCTACTGGACTATGACAGTTTGTGGCATTTGGATAAATAATGGTTTATGTTAGCACCCACATCTCACCATACCTCCTGATATATAAGGTTACATAGGTTATTCTTCCACATCAGCAGAACTCCGTAAGCAGAGTCCTGACTGACCTCTCTTCTTTTTTTTTATCAGCTGCCTATTATCCATGAAAAATGCTGAAAAGCATCAGAGCACAACCTCGTAGTCATTCATCAATCCGTCAACTCCTCCATTCTACAAACATCACACTGATAATACCTGCGCCAAATTGACTCTCACATATTTTTCGACAAATGTTGAAAGTCATGAGCAGTCGTGTGTCAAACACACAATTGGACACATCACTTACTATTTCAAGCTGTTTCCACCATTTTCATGGGAAATGGAAATGGTGGAAAGATGTAAGGGATGGAACATTTTGTTCCTCGATCAAACAATGATTTCATTTGAATACATTTCAAAAGAAGTATTCCTTGCTAGTATTTTAAAAAACAGCGACAACTGTCCTCTTGTGGTGTCCTGCAAGCCATAAAGAGGCAGACTTTTTCACAAACGTGTATTCTGCCTGCTGCAAAATAAAGCATTAAATTGTAGTTGTTGTCTTGAATAATCTGACCAATTACAATCATTCTTTATTGGTATACAGTATACACCAATGTCCCCGCGTTTCATGACTATTTGATCAACACAAGCATAATTTTGCTCTCCACAGGAAATGTTTTATTATAATCCAATGAGTATATGTTAAGACACGGATAGTGATTCTCTTTGTGCTGAAGGTTGCATTACAGTGTTTGGGACACATGTTTCACTAATTCAATGTTTTGAAAAAAATATATCAAATATCATATCCACATTACAATGAACTGATACACATAAAACTAGTGTTCCAAAGGTGAAGAATGACACTTTGAAAATGATTCATGAGGGGCAGTACCACGTCGAAATCGGGAAGAACGTGGATATGATGTCATCGAATCACATCTTTGAGTTCTGATTCATCTCGTTTTTTTGATTCATTTGAGTGATTTCGCAATGTAGTATTGCTGGCTTTTTTTGAACTGAGGGGAGGATGGTGTGAGTCTGGATCAGTAACACAAAAAAACAATGAAGAAATATGTTCATAGTACCTGCTGGAAAGAAGCATCCATTTAAAACTATTTGGAAAACATGAAACAACTCAAATCTGGTAACACACTTAAGCAGTCATCCACTCACCATCCAAGGAAAAGCATACAAGTCACATAGCAAATCATTTCTGTTGGCTTTTCTTCCCCCGAAATATGTTCGCTTTCCATGAATCATGTTGCCGTGTTGCAAATTTACAGATCTATCCAAGTTGGTCGCAACAGTTCAAGTGTTGGTGACAGAGTGGAGCGCTCACACATTGTATGAAACTTACAACTGTGTCAGTGATTAAAAAAGGTTAGAAAATCCACAGACGTATGCTGTGCAATAAAAGGTGGACACAAGCCTCAGCCCATTACTGTTAAAAGGGGACATGAGGGAAGATGGGCATGCTAATGCATATTAAGTACAGCTGTATTGTTGGCAATGGCCATCGTCTTTATCTGAATGACGCCTTAATGGATAATTGATTAAATCATAAATTAGCACCCCACAAATACATAAATAAAAAGACTGAGAGACAGGTGAGGACAAGAGGCACCCATCAGGAGACTTGTGATGTGTCTGAATTATTTAGTTTGTCTAGCGCACAGCAGTCTTCACCATCTATCCTTGCATCAACCATCAGACAAATGGGCAAATCCACGTTGATTATTTTGCAGATGAAGCTTTACCTTTTTTTTAATATCCAGGCATTTATCTGCAAATTCTCTGTCAACGCTAATGAGCACATTCTCATTTACATATGCATATAAACCAATATCAACCAATTTACCACAATCTCTCTTCATCGCTACCCAACTGTCCATTAATCAAGGGCCCTCTCATTTATCCAGCCATGATCTATTCATTCATCTATCTTCCATGCATCAATTCATACGCATTTCTATCAATTAATTGCTGCACTCTGTGTCACATATTGCCATCAGGCCGTGTTCACATCTGCACACATTACACATACGAAATCAACTACCATCATCGTTGTACTTATAAACTGACAGATCTCTCCAGACCGGCCCTGAGCGATCACATTTTTTGCCTTAAAATATGAAACAATGCATACAAATTTTTCATTCAAAGTATTTCATCATCAACATGGCAACTTCATAAATTTTATGGTTGTGTTACCTAGACAGTTGTACCGTATATTATAAAATGACTGTTTTTTGCACTGCAACAATGTTAGTGGAAACAAAATGTTTTGATGATGCAGAAAGAAAAAAATCGTCTTACTTTCATCACTTTGCTGCTGTGAAATGTAAATTTCTCTACTGCGAGACAAATAAAGGCTTATCCAATCACACTATAGTCATATCCATTCTACAATAGTGTTTATTTGGCAACCACTATAGCCTCCATTTGTAAACACCAGTCTCAGTTGAGTCATTAGGATTTACTGTCTATTGTTTCACTCATCCAACAGTTTATTTATTGCATCTAATTTATTCATAACATATTAGGACTAGCCCTGTTCAAAGCTTCAACAAGCTTGAGCTCAAAGCACAACATTCACCCTGGCTAGGACCTTCTTCCCCGGAGAGAACATTTCAATTGGAGTAATACAACGGACAGACCCAGCGGGCACTTGACATTTTTCTGACATTTTCCGTCTCCTCCCTGCATTTTTTTTCTTTTGTACATACACCTCGTTCTAAACCGTGTGATCGCCTTACAAAAAGGTTTTTTTGTTGTTGATGTTGTAACAATGGCTGACTGGGAAGCACATGACCTTTTACAGCTCACTATGTGCAAAATGCATGCTTACAATGTTTTTAGATAGCTATCATTGCAGTTTTCCCCACATTACTTGTCAACCATCAAATTATATTTTAACATTTTTATATTGAAAGAAAAAAAGGGTTCTATTAATGATTTAAATATATATTACAGGTGTCATACAGTACAGATACACAAAATATAAAATTATATGAGGGATTTTACTTTTTGTTATGGCCAAATAATATAGAATGTCAGACATAGAATACACTTGCTTATTGAAATAGAAGTACACGCAGCAAACATTAACCACAGAACGCAGTTGGATTGTAAATTAATCCAACGAGAGCAGCAGTGCCTCAGCGGTATTCAAACAATGTGTCTTCTTTAGCCCTTAAAAGGTCAACGCTGTCCTCCGCAGTGACTTAACACGGGAGGGAACTATATACTACATGGATGTTTGGCCTAATGTTGAAAAAAGGAGGCCGTCTTGGATTCCTGACATGTGCTCTACTGCGAGACAATGCACGATCTGTATCGTTGTGCATTCATTACAATAACATAATACACAGGGCATGAAAATGTTAGGGCATAGTACCACAGAAGGAGGCATTGTGAAAAGGAACTTTTTTGTACACCAAAGCAGACAATTAATGAACCTCATCAAAGATTTCTACACCCCCACCTATCAATATATCTTTTGTTCAAACTAGTAGACACCTGTGTACCAGTGACACACAAAGGTCATGGGGAGAAATGGACAACAACGATGATGGAGGTGTCCTGGGGCGTAAACAAAACTAGCTTGTCATCACGGGCAATGAACAAGTGATATTCAAATGAGTTGATAAAATACTAGTCGTGAACAAGAGTGAACGACGCAGGCCTGGTAAACTGTGGTCCGGGTAAACGCATAAGATTAACGGGGTGAAGTAGAAACTTGGTAAATCTGATATAAAGATCAAAACACACGAAACAGTCCCATCAATGGGCTTCGGATACAATAATTTGCGCATTGAAAGCCCGGCACATGTGACATACACATACATTAAGTCACATTGGATGTTAGCAACGTTAGCAAATGTTACTTCCGGGTTAAAAAAATATTCTGTGACTCTAAAGTTTCCTTGAGAGTTTTGAAAGGCGCTTATAAATGAAATGTATTATTATTATTGAAGGCGGAAGTAGTCGCCGAAACATGTCAGGTATTTGAACACCTACAATACACTGTCTGTAAGTAAGGAATCTGCTTAACATTATTGAAACTCATCTACCGTAATTTCCAGACTACAGAGCGCACCGGATTATTAGCCTCACCCCGTACATTTTCAATGGAAAAACAATTTTGTACATACAACCGCACTTGTCTATAAACTGCATTTGCCCAAATTGAAACATAATATTTTTATAAAGAAAGACGGTACACAGAAAAATATTTAACAACATTAACTTTTGTTTCAATACAGTGCCTGTTACGTGGCAGCAACACAACAAGCCTTACGGTAGCAACACAGCCCGAACAGTGCTGCTTTAAAAAAAAATCACTGAGACGCAGCAGTAACAGCAGCAACATGTTCGCATTCGCTAAAAGGTCTAGATGCAAAAACAAAGCAAGGCACTGAGAGCCGTCCTCATGTTCTTCATCCTGAGGGAAAGTCACTCCTGAGCTTGTGCTGTCCTCTCCGTCACGCAGCAGACCGGCTTATCGACACTTGTGTTGGAGCTGTTTTTTTTCACACTGCTCCACACTATCAGGATCCACTGGCAGACTTGTGTAAAGGTTGCTTTTGCCATACGGAGAGTTTTGGTAATTGATTTCTCGCCTCTGGTTATCCAAGCCTCCCATTCAACTTGGAGGGCCACTTTAAATGCATGATTCACACACATAGTTACATTCAACTTGCTTTGTCCTCTGCACATATTTTTGGTCTCACTCTTACCTTTAGTGCTCGAGCGCCCCATTGCAGCCGTTAGAAAAAAATATGCATAAATTGGCCGCACCGTTGCATAAACCGCAGGGTTGAAAGCTTGTGACAAAAGTCTCGCTTTATAATCTGGAAATTACGGTAACTCCTTATTTTTACAGCATTGGAAAACGTTAACAACATTTGGGTTGTAGCAGTTGAGGAAGGAGCACACACACGACTGGGTGTAGACACATCTTTATTCCAACAGCTAACAATTGGATCTGGTTCCAACACAGAAAATGCAGTGAAACGTCTTAACATAAACACGCCCTAGTGCCCGCCACAGTGTTACATATTTCTCTTTTCCATCTTTGGAAAAGCACCAGGATGCCACCGGGCAGTGCGAAACAGTCTTGCTGACGCCTGAGTTAGCAATGCACCATGCAATAAGAAATGTCTCGTCAAATACATACCCAGTGCTGTCAGTTTAGCACCAATAATCTTGAGCTTGGAAAAAAAGAAAAACATTGTGAACATTTTATATGCATTTCATACTGTGCTTAGTGTCTTTCTGATGTTATGACTTAAACATGTAAACTAATTTCACAATGTGGCATTTTCCCCAAATTGCCTAGTTTTTAATCTTAAAAGTTTCAGAATTGCTGTGTTCAACATCCATTTCCTCTTTCCTTATCGTCTTGCTCGACATTTCTTTGGTGTAACGACTTTGCAGTTGCAACACTACTTTCCCTGCAGGGATCATTAAAGCAGCACAACTTCTCAAACTGGCCGCTTATAATACGAATCAAAGTCAAACACGATTGAAAAGTTTTGATTTCAAGCATTTTCCTTGATTCTGGCTGTAAAATGCATTCGGTACAAGCATTGACAACAAGGAAGGTACACACCCCCACATACAAACACTAAGCACAGTTTCATCATTTTAATGACTAAAAATAAAAATATACAGTGTGTGCCATTTTGCTGTTACCTAAAAGTGAGCTGAATATCATTTGTCAGGTATTTTTGCTTCAAAGCCAAAGGCAGTGTGTATTTGTGTGGTATTGTGACAACATGTTGGGGCAGCTGACCAGCCTGGCCATCTGTTGTGAGATCCAGTTAGAAGAGTTAGATTTAAATAGCACAACCTCACACCGAATATTCAGAACAGCACTCCACTCATTTAAAGGACAACCGACGTCACTTTTTTGTTTTTTAACTGACATCAGAAAAACGTTTTATAGCATCTAAAATACCCAAAACACGCAGTATGATATTTTCCTTCAAATGCAAAACCAATAAATATGACTTAAAGTGTCCAAAATCTGCAAAAAATTGAGCTGCGAATTGGGCATTTTCAGAAAGTCCCGCCCCCAGTTCGTGACGTCACGCCAAGACGTCTTGCATTGCTGAAGAATAAAAACAATGGCTTCAGATTCGGATAATATGCTTTCTTGTTACACATCCAGTTATGAATATGATTCAAATAGTTCTGAAGAGGAAAGCATACATGTTTACAATCGATTAAATAATTTATCCCGTGTCATTTTGTGGCAAACGGGCAGGGGGGAATGTCGCACCCAAAAATGGCGACCAGCTCCCGTGAGCAATGAAGCAGCCCGTTTCCACAGGCTGATAGATTCCTTTCATGGAGCTTGGACTCCCTCTGCTGGCGGCTTTTGGATGTAACATCAAGGTTTTCAGATAAACTGTACAGCAAAATACATTGACGTGATGAAGGACTTTTGGACTTCCTGAATGTTCAGCGCGAGTCTTAAAACGTAAAATATAGCTATATGCGATGGAATCTTTGTAAAATACACTCAGTAGAAGTCATTTGAAGCCATTTTACAAATTATGGACACAACTTGTCCGGAGACGTCGGTTGTCCTATAAGATAAAATGTATGGACCTGCCTGACTTAGTTTTGTGTGATATGCGAGCATTGTGAGGGTTTAATCAGTATGTCTAAAACGGTTGCTGGTCATGAAAGAGTAAATGCGTATTCACAGTTGCAGTTAAGATGTATTGGTTTATATATCTCAAT
The DNA here is from genome assembly GCF_051943395.1 of Hippocampus bargibanti. Lineage (NCBI taxonomy): Eukaryota > Metazoa > Chordata > Actinopteri > Syngnathiformes > Syngnathidae > Hippocampus > Hippocampus bargibanti. The sequence continues at coordinate 23,586,347 of NC_142740.1, read as the reverse complement.
GCTTTTTGTGCAAAACTGATTCTAAAATAATGAAGTGGATATATGACATACTGTATATGCGTGATTATCATGAGCACTGCGACGAGACGCAAGCTGCTCACGAAAGAAAAGTTAATTGCCTTCACCGCTCAACATGGAGAGAAAACCCAGAGACAATTCCATTGCAACATAACACACTCGCAGCCATTTGCTTCAAAGTGCAAGGCAGGAGGCTGTTTTGGCTGCTGCTAAGTAGTACTGTCTGTGAAGTGGTGGTAAGTAGAAGAGAATGACTGAAGTCAGGAGGGACAGAGAGTGTGGGATCGCCGGAAAAGCTGCACACCAAAGATGAGAAAAAGAGGAGGTTACCAGATGGAGTTGAGAGCAAGACACAGATCAAGTGACTGTATCCCAAATGGAGAGTGGGTAGAAGAAAGAGGAAAGCAATGAAGGTACGTGTTTTTCATTCTTAAGCTTATAAAATGTATGAATACACAGTGTAAAGTTCTGACAATCAGTTTACAGGTTTCAAACGTAATATTCATTTTTTTCCGAAGCACGGGCCGTGGGAGTTGCTGGAACCTATCCCAGCTGACTTCGGGCAGTAGGTGGGGGACAGCCTGAACCGGTTGTTAGACAATCGCAGGGCACACAGAGATGAACAACCATCTGCTCTCCAACTAACACTAAAATAACATTGAGAACATAGTGAAATGAGCACAGGTCTCAGACGCAGCACCATTCATCACCTGTGCAAACACTTGTGCTGTGGACAGAGGTACACACACAGACAAAGATGTTTTCGTCATGTACAGTAAAGTCTCGTTATATCGATATAGGTTATATCGATAGTACTGCTTATTACGATAATATTTTCATTTCCCGGCAAATTTGTAGTCTTTTATGATATAATTAGTTCCGGTTAGTACGATGCCCGGTTATTACGATAATCCGGTTACTACCTTTTCATCTCCCGCCAGCCAATTTGGTCTGCTTATGTCGATACAAAAACAGCTTAAAGCTGAATCAATATTTGCTTAAGGATTTCAATACCATCATTAGCGAAATCTGTAAACGGCGTATCGTTTGCTTTTTGACTAACACCGTTGGTCACGTGAACAGCTTTCGTGTCTTTCACTGTAATCCTCGAGCACTATAAAAATGGTGTAGCAGTGCTCACATCTTTCATTACTGCTGCAATAGCATCTGAAACATAGTCTTCTTATATACAGTTGTCCAACACCAATTTGAACCGTGGGGAAGCGTAAGGGTTGTGATATCGAAACGAAGTACAAGGCAATAGTGGCTGTGGAGGAGAATCCAACAAGAAGCAAATCCTCCATTGTGAAAGAGTTCGACGTAAGTAAAATAAGTCATGTAAACATTGCAGTTTTTGTTTTCCACACATGTATTTAATTGTGTTGTATTCAGATATATTTTTATCACTTGCAATAATCACTGCCGTTCGTGGTTTCCCTCGTGTGTGTATAGAACAATGTCGAGTGTAAAATAGTCAATAAAAAAGTGTAAATACGTTTTTATTTAATGCATACGTTTATTTTTCGTTCACTACAGTACAAAGGCATGCTAGATACGCAATCCATGAACTCAAGGAGAAAATTACATGCCATATCAAAGATCCCCCATTTATTGCCCACTTTGCAATAGATGCAATAGATGCACTTTGCAATTGATGCAGTTCGGCGCAGTATTGGATATATCAATAGTCCGGTTATATCGATACATTTTCCGACACCCAAGAATATTGATATAACGAGACTTTACTGTACAAGTCTATGACTTGAGCGTTTTTTATATCTTAGCCTTGTCTGTCATGGTTAAAGGTGTTCTGCACAACTCTGGCATGCTGTCTTTTTACTTTGCCATTACGCTACTGAAAAGCTGCGGGAGGTAGGAACACCTCACTGCACATGTAAAAACCCATAGAGACTTAAAACTAGGAGGAAATCATGACTTTCGTCATTTTCTTCAAATCATTTTACAACATCAAGCGTCATAGTGCATCACAACCTAAGATCAGCATTGAGAATGCGACGAGCAAGGATATCTGCCTTTCTATCATGTTCGACGATACCGTAACAATAAAGATACATCAATGGTGATATGAGTCTTATTCAGTACATTTTTAAACAACCGAAGCCAAGGCACAACTGTTAAAGGTATCACAAGTTGGTCTTCCCCTGTATGGATGATTATTTGCCTCAATTTCCTCAATCATTTATGTTTCATTCAAGTATTCAATGACGTATCTTCAATTCCTTGGTGGTAATGATTGTGTGGCTATTCTCCAGGTATTCCATCTTCTGCCTACATTACAAAACTAGACATACTCAGTTAATTGAAGACTCTGCATTGTTCATAGGTGTAATTGTGAATGTGAATACAGTAAATGCCTTGGAGGTGAATGTCGAACAGTCCAGGATGGTATCGCTTCTTGAATAAAGCAGGCTGGAATTGGTTCCAGTTCATCATTGTGCCTCATGAAGTTAAATGCTAATTGGAATAAAGAATTGATTTACATCAACATAATTAAAAACATTCTCGTATGTCAAAGAAGAATCCAGATTTTTGAGTGGTTTTTACAAGTCAGTTTCATGCAGTAGAACAATGTAGTTTTTTATACTTAAATGAACATAACATGACATGTATTAGAATCAGAAAGCCTTAAATAGTCCCATATGAGACAACTGGTGGCCAGACCGTTCTGTTGACCTCTACTCAGACATTTTTTCTTCACGACTGAAACTACTACTTGCCTAAAATAGCCAGGAAAGGCTGGATCGCGTCCGCGACCCCATTCAGGATAAGCGGTTGGACAGTTGTGATTTTTTTATTTTACCTTGACGACAATTCTGTCAAAAATTAGGACCCACGAGTAAATAAACTGGTGAAGATGAAGGAAATGCCCCCCAAATAATTTCTTTTTTTAATGTCAATGTTTTCCCCAGGCAACGGTTCATCTTAACAAAATATCATCAGGTTTTCTGGATACAGACGAGGAGTGCACTTTTGCCTCAATAGTATTATGATGAAACAACCTGTGTCACAATGAGTCAGTTCTTGTTGAACAATTATTTGCTTTTTATGCCCATCCTGACTGGACACTACTGAAAAACAGTGAAATGCATACAGTGTAGACTAGACTGAACTGTTATATGTATAATATAAAGATAATGCAAGTACATAGAGACCTGATAGTATGCACTTTGTACATCTTTGTGTGTGAGTGTAAATTTTTTCGACAATTTACAACAGTTTCTTTTCTTACAGACTGTTGTATTTTTAGGTGTTCAATTACCACTGTCTGTAGGAAAAACTGTTGTAAATTAGATAACAAGTAGACAGTGTGAACTTAACACAACTATAGTTCCCAAAATGTTCCGGTGTCATTCAAATCCAAATGAAGTCAAAAGTTGCACATGAATTGAAATCAATGTACTTGCAATTATTACTTTGATGTATGATTTCTAGCCTTATGTCAGCTCAAATTGCAAATACTTATTTGAGGGTGTTCCATGTTCAGATAATCTTAGCATATAGGGGTGAATCAAAATATTATTGGCATTGACATTTAGAATTTTAAGGTCTTCACATTAGAATACATCCATGTCAAAATAATTTATTTGTCAGTGCTTAAAGTTGGTTTTAATTTTAATTACAATTATATAAGTGATGCTATGTATTCATGTTTTTTTCACATTTTGTTCCCTCTTCATTCCATCACTTTGAACGTGCAATCATGGCAAAACCTGGAAACCATACTGCCTCTCAGGCATAGTGGAAGCTATCTGACACGCTCCATTACATTGTGCTTGTTCCAATTAAATCTGACACTATTTGCTGTCAAGTGCATGATGATAGCCTGCAGAAAGGTAACCCACCACTGCTGTACCCGCTGCCCAAGGGTTTAAGTGTTTCTTGATACATATTATGTGGTTATAAAATATCTCTAGATCCAGATTGCTGTCCAAAGGTCTAAAGCTCTGTTGCCATGAAATAATCCACTTGATATTTGACATGTAATACGTTTTACCCCATGTTTGTACATAGTGCTATAACCCCAGAGGATTTGTCCTCTTCTTTCTTGTTCTATTTTAGATGCATCAATTTTGTTGTACTTCGAGGATCACATGGAGAACAAGATGAGAGTGTGTGTTTGTGTGTGTGTCTTGAGGCCAACAGGCCGGGGGAGGGGCGTGAATGAAACAAATATTTGCCTTGAGTTTGACACATGCTCTTGCGGTAGGTAAAAAGAAACACCCAATTACACAATGATGGAGTTGCTTATAATTAGGGGGTGCATATTTTGTAGTTGTACTTCAGGTTTCAATCCATTTGCATCTAATTGTTGAAAAAAAGCAATTAGATTCCAAAAACAGACTCATGGCAGCGTTATGGCAAAACTCCAAATTGTCCCGAGGCGTGAGTGTGAGCATGATGGCGCCCTACTCGGGCGCCATCTTGGACTCCTTTTATATAAAGCAACCTCATCATTAGGTAAGATGGTTAGTTATATCTGTAAATAAAATTGGACCCTGTCGAGTTACATAATTAGCCAAGTTCCTTATGAAGGGCAATTGAAATTGCTTATTTATAATAAGTTTGCCAGAATTACTGTGCACATCGAGCAATGGGAGGTAGAAATGCTTTATTTATCTATTTTTTCCTCCAATGTATTTTCAAGCACAATCAAATTCACATTTGGAATCAGGGGGACAGTACAGCCCCCATGAAAATCATCCTTTGGGTACTCCAAGCAATGAGCCTCGCAGAGAGTTAATCAAAATGCCCCTCTTATGATGAAATGACCAAAAGTAAAGTTCTAGATAAGCTCAATATGCTTTTTCTGCACCGAGGTCCTGGTCCACCAGCCAACCAGAACCAATCTGAGGCTTATGATGGCGTGGGGGAGAAGATACATCAGGCCTCCTACCAGTGTGTAATGAACGGAACTAATGGGAATAGGCAATTCGCATCTATACCATTAATACAGTATATGTAGAAAATTATTGCATCCATTTTTATGTGTGTGTCTGCGTGTGTGTGTGTGTGTATGTGGTAGTAAGGCTGAAAAATGTGTCCTCCTTCGAGCATTGTGCAATAAATTTCTATTTGATGATTTGTGGGATTTTTTTGGGGGATCTATCTATACAATAAGACAGTACACTGGCAAATTGGACATATGCCCGATTACCTGATTGTGTCCACCCAGATCATGAATGCTGGTGAATATCGAGCACACCGGTGACCTTTCTTTGAGAGGTGGCTGCGGGTCAGGGTGGAGAATGGCATGGGTGCTGTAAATTACTTTACCCCAAGTCATCATACACACTGACATTATGGGGATATAATGGATCCCATGGTCAGAGACATGACCAGAACAATAAATGGATTGACAAAACACAGACTTCCCCATCATGCTGAAGTACGCCGCAGTTCAAAGTCAAATGTTTAATATTTTATGATTGGATTTTAATATACGACAACAAAGGATATTATTTGACAAACCAAATAACAAATACATCAATGTGTTTGGTTGATTGCTTGAAACAGCAATAAAAGGCAAACAATTGCAAAACAAGGAGATGATATTTTTCTGCAATTCTCATTATTGTTACATGGCCATTCCACTCAGGAAAAATGGCTCAACGTCTGCGTACATCCTAAAAAAATTGGAACGGCCGCCAACCTCGGAGGAGTTGAGGACTGAATGGTTTCAATTTAATTTTGGAAAATATCCTCAGCGTTTTAAAAAAGTAATGTCCAATGTATGGGCCCATTTCATGGAGGATGACTTGGCACGGTAAAAATACAAGCTGGCACAACATCCCCAAGCGGTAAAAATGCACTAAATCTATATTGCATACAAAGTGAGAGTCATGGAGAGTAGAACTACTGCACCTTCACTTTGAGAAAAAGCCACATTTGGTGACCTGGGCATCACAAAAGTAGTCAGGTTATGGGCTGAAATAGACACATACAGGATACAGACATTGCTAGATTTGTGTTTACTTGGACCTATTGTTACAAGCAAACAAGACAGCGGTTCCAATTAATTTGGCTTTATTATCTTGGCTATGGCATTGTTGTGTCAGCGAGTGTCTTTTTAACTATCAGAGCCCTCACTCCTCATTGAAATTAACAAAAGCAAACATTGAGGGTTATCAGTTATTGTACAACCATCCGATCAGTCTTGTACGAGTCATGTTTATTCATTTTGACCTCAAGGGAGAAGAGGAAAAGCGAGATGATTACATTGTAATTTGACGTCTATCATAATTTAAGTGAGGCTATTATGATATCAATCACTTCAAGTCCATACTGGGGTGAAGAGAGAGTGGCTGTGGAAAGACGATTAGAGTCCGTGTGGGCGACCACACTGTAACCATATCAAATTGTTTTTTATTGAGCCATGCATGACCCAAGAGCGAGCACAGTTTGTGACATACATGGGCCTTAACGTTGTGATGAACACATATTTGCTGTGAAATTGTGCTAAATTTGCTGAAAATTGTGTTCTCAGTAAAATGAACTAAATTTATCTGGATATTTTTAAACATATTAAAGCATCAACATTTTATTTCAGTTACTTTTATTTTACACCGGGTCCATGATTCTGCGGCAAATGAATAACTGTTTTGAAATTTGTCAAACTGAATTGACCTTTAATTAATTGAATATTTATACAAGACCCAGTCCGACCTCCTTGTGTGGAGTTTGCATGTTCTCCCCGGGCCCACGTGGCTTTTGTCCGTGTCCTCCGGTTCCCTTCCTCAGTCTAAAGATAACATGCATGGCAGGCTGATTGAACACTCGAAATTGTCCCTTGGTATCAGTGTGAGAGTGAACGGTTGTTTGTCTGTCTCTGTGTGCTCTGCGATTGGCCTGCAACCAATTCAGGGTGTACCCCGCCTTGTGCCCGAAGACAGCTGGGCTCCAGCACCTCCCGCGAGCCTAATGAAGAATAAGCGGTCCGGAAAATGGATGTAAGAATACATCGGTGAAGCACCGATGCAAATGTGTGCGGTGTAGACACTGCTTTAGTGTCAGGAAGAACCCTCCTGGGTTACAATTGGTTACTGCAAATAATCACCAATATGTGACGGGTGTCACAACAGTGACTGTCTTCATCCCCACGATGCTGCCGTATTAATGAAGACGAGACGCGTGGATGTGTCTTTTTATTTCTTTTATTTCTGCAACACTGCAACACAGTATGGCAGAAGGGATGGGTGAAGTCGCATGGGTTTCGTCTTGTGATTAACCTGAATCTCCTCGAGATTGTTCTCAAATGCAAAACATTGTAGATAACAAAACAGAATTAACAACGTGTGATCATATAGTGGTTATTTACAGAAAAAGAGAATACAACACAAGTTCACTGTTATTTACAAGATGTCCCTGAACGCATCATGGGCGGAGACTCGGCAGAACACGCGGTGCGCTTGTAATGGCGCCACCCGCCACGGACACTCACGGGCAAATGAAACACGACACAGGAAACTAAATATTGTTCAATAAAAACGAAATGAAACAATTATTACCTGCAACACAGTATGGCAGAAGGGATGGGTGAAGTCGCATGGGTTTCGTCTTGTGATTAACTGCGCAATAGAAAAGCACTATGAAGCACATGCGCTCCAAAGTTCCACTCGACAAAACGTGAAGTAAATAATGACACAAAAAGTAATCTGGACTCGAAATGAATAAGGGAACTAATTAGATAACACTAGACAGTACAAAAGGGGAAACAAAATAAGATATTGTCATGAAAATGCGCGTTAATCGAGACCAACAGAAAATTGCGACTCACCCTGAATCTCCTCGAGATTGTTCTGGAAACTATGGGCGGGACATAGTGCCACACTGTGCGCCGTTGCGTCACTTCCTTCATAATTTAATAACCTAAGTGTACAACTCCGTTACAAATATATGGCATCGGGATACTCATTGGGACACAACTCAATGGGGAACATGCAGAAACTGAAACGCCATATGAAAGGCCATATCAAATGGAATTCTTTGTGGTACGTTTTACAGTATAGTGTAAAAAATACTGTACTAGAATGAAGTCACGAGGCTTGTGTTTATGGATTGATAAAATTGAATTAGGTTCACTTCATCAAGTACAAATGTACAACATGCCAACTGCACAGGGGTTGCAACATCAATCTAATTTAGCCATTCCAGGAATCTTATTGTACCCAAAAGTTCAGCTTTTTTCATAAAAGGATGCATATAGATTGCTTCTTTTTCTTATCTTATGCAAATGTGCAGGCATCTGGCTCAGTTGTTATTTTCTTCAAATAAAAAAGCAACCAGCAGGTGAATTATTCAAAGAAGAGAGCAATGTGGGCTGTGCAGGAACCATCTCATGTTGCCATCAACTCTCCTCATTCTTGCCTTGTATTGGTTCCCTCCCATGTTTTTTTCCTTCCCTTCACTGATCCACCATGTTTCCTTTGATTGATGGCTTGTCAGAAGCAAATAATAGTTCTGCCCTGTACTGTATGTCTCTCATTAGATTTCAGTCTGGCCTCTAAAAAAGCAGGGGGGATTTTGCATTTTTATCAATAAGCGGAAAACATTTAAGCAAAAGCTGAAATGATCCAAAATAAATGTCAGGTCAAGCTGAATGAGGGATTTTGACATTAACTGGGAAAGGACTGTCGTTGACTGAGGGCTTGGATACACACAATGCCGAGTTTAGTTGGTGGCCGTCACTGTGTGTTGAGGTGGGTAGAAAATACAATGAAAACCAAATATTCTTAATTTATAGTTGATTTTTGATTGTTGCAAATATTTCTTTTATGTGTGTGATTCATTTTACACATTTGTATCATCAACATACACCATCTTTGTCATTCTTGGATTGCTTCTTTGGCACCAGGTGTTACCGTGGATATCGTTTCAACGAGGAGAATGATGGACAAGTAAGGAGGGCAAAGAGCGACTCTGGTCCTGTAAGAGGCTTAAAAACCTCCTGGAAGCTGTCGTTTGGCTTGGGAACCAGCACTGTGTTACAGTTGAGTTAGTGCTTTATCTTTTTTTCAGCTTCATGATTCCAAGCGAATGTCTGACCACCGCAGCTTTTGTTGGTCGCCTCTGACTCATACACACAACCAGCTTAACTCATTCTATAATTTCTCATTTTGACCTTGGAGGCAGCAGCAACTACAGTAGGGACCATGAAGAAGTAAATATGTTTTTTTCTGAGTTGAGAAATGGATGTGTAAAGCACAGATGTACACGCTCCGCCAAAACAGTGAGGTCTCTTATTTTTACTCATACTGGTTTGATAAAATACATCAGAAAACATATAAACATTGGATGACTTTTATTTCCAGGTATTTACACTACAGTTGTTGCTCTCGGTTCAGTGGCTCCATGTCTGGCTTGTCTCACAACCAGTCAAAATGTGTTTATGAGTCGCTGGAGTTGGGCAATAGGCAGTGGTTGGGTTCTTGTTTAGCACTGGTGAAGGTTTTGTGCAAATGGACGTACATCATATGTAACTTTGATGATAGACCTCCTTTTCATTGTATTCTATTCTTTTCTATTACTATATTCTATTATACTCTCCCTGGGCTGCCAGCTGATGCCTGCTTCCACGCTCCAGCATGATGTTACGAAATAAGCTCAGTTGCAAGTCTTTGAAGTAAGATTTTACAAGAGAGGTGATGCATTATGCAACATGGAAAAATATGAAGGACTTCCAGAGAAGGTTGGGGAATGAGCTAAAGGTATCGGCCAGGTCAAGGAGGATCACATGACGGTCTTCTTTGTCCCTCACTGCTTTGATCTGGTGCGACATCATACCATTATGCTCCAAGCTATCAGAGAACCCAGGAAGGTTTTTATTTATTTATTTATTTATTTATTTATTTATTATATATCGTACTGATACTCAGCCATGTTATCCAGAGCCTCTAAATATGATATAAAAAATCCAGTATGTTTTTGGAGAACAGGGTTGGGAATTCCGATTCCTCAAGAGCTATTTGATGCATGTTTTCGATCCCTCCATACTCCAACACACCAGGTTTAAATGATCAGTTTATCAGCAAGCTCTGGAGAAGCCTGAGATCAATCAAAACAGGTGGGGTATGGCGGGATAGAGTCTATCCCACCATACCCCACCTGTTTCCGGTTAGTCTCTCAGATATGGGCAAACTATGGCCCGCGGGCCACATACGGCCCGTTAGGCTTTTTAATCCGGCCCGCCAAACTTGTCCAAATTATATATATAATAAAAACAGTGTCTAAAACTCAAGACAAAAAGTTAGCGGACACCGGGGCAGACAACTCTGAACAGTTGCCTGCCCGGAAATATGGTTGCCTGCCCCATATTCCAGGTATCTACGAAATAGTATGTAAATGTCATATCTTTTATATTCCTTGAGACAAATTTATTAACTGATAAGGGCTACTTTTCACATTTGAAAGACAGTTAATAAATTGGGTTTTAGTGTTCTTACTGTGCTATGAGGTTTGCACACACTACATTTAATGCTTTAGGTTTAGTATATCCGGCCCAAACAGTCCCTCCAAATGCTCCTGCCCCAGCCCCTCTGTCAAATTTTAGAACCCATTGTGGCCCGCGAGTCAAAAAGTTTGCCCACCCCTGGTCTATCCGATAGACTAACCGGAGCACCCTAACCCTGTTGTAAAAGCGTGAAATGTTAGTCCATTCATCTAAGGGATGATACTGATATTGCTTGCTGTTGGCTAACGTATTCACTATTTTTAATTTTCCAATTTGGAGGGCAGGCTAATTTAGAACGTTAAATATGTGGGACGGGGTGGCCCAGTAGTCGAGTGGTTCGCACAGTGCATAGCTTGTGAGTTCAAATCCTGCTCCGGACTCCCTGTGTGGAATTTGCATGTTCTCCTGGTATAGTGTGGGTTTTCTCCATGTCCTCCGGTTTAAAAAAAGACATGCATGACAGTCTGATTGAATACTCGAAATTGTCCTGAGGTGTGAGTGTGAGAGCAAATTGTTGTTTGTCTCTGTGTGCCCTACGATTGGCCTGCAACTGAGTCAGGGTATCCCCCTCCTAGTGCCCAAAGCCAGCTGGGATAGTTTCCAGGGTAACTAGCTATTCAGGATTTTGCATCTTTCCATATTTAATTCTAGTTCCAATATTTAGGATTTTGATTTTTTTCCTTCACAAAGAGGCCTTTGGTGAATTTGAAGGGATTTTCATAGAAACTTCTGTTCTCCTCGCAAGTACATTGAAAGGAGGGATTCTTTGCAATGTTGTGAACTGACATTTGAAAGTAGCATGAGACCCTCCCTTTACATTGTGTTACTATATAGTATAATCTTCGCCTTGTTTCAGCAAATGCATGGTGGGATTCCTCAGTTGATCGTTACAAGGTTGGATGGAGTCTTGATGTCGCCACCTGTTCAGGCAGCCAAGTGTTGCCTCAAATGAAGCTCCAAGTGAGCTGAGTGGTGGAAATGAGCAATATTTGACTGAAGCACCCTTCACGCTACAACCACACCGCAGGTGAGTAGCACTCAGACACACACTCACTTGTGTCGGCTCTTGTGGATGTACTGATAATGTAATGCCTGATTGCCTGTTCACTTGGATAATTAATGGACATAACTCATGTACAGGGCATTCAAAAATGTCATCAATATTAAGTTGGACCACTATGCAAAAATTATTTTACTAACTTATCCCCTCTTACTCTCCAGTCTGCTCCCCATGAATTAAAGTTCACTTCCTTTCATTTCGGTTGAGTGTCTTTGTGCATTTGAGTGGAGTGTTAAGTTCAAATGACTGAACATGACCTCACTTTCACATCAGGCAATCACGACCATAGCAAAAAAAAAAAAATCATAATCCCGTACAAAGGGACTCTTACCACATCTTGCCTATTCTGGAAAATGCTTCAAAAGATTGGATTTGGTGCCTTTATTAGTCTCGCAGTGGAGAAATTTACATTTCACAGCAGAATAAACAAACAAACAAACAAACAAACAAACAAACAAACAAATAAATAAATAAATAAATAAATAAATAAATAAATAAATAAATAAATAAATTCAAGGGCAGGTAGTTTACAAAAAATAAATACTGTTAATAGAAAGCTGTCAATCACAAATCTAACACCACTGATGTTTGATTTGTGATTGGAACCATTCATGGACAATTAAAATGAGGAAAAATATATTTTTTTTACATGCAATGTTACATACCATTACAAACAGGTGAACTTTCCCATGTCCAATGGAAGATATGTAAATTAAAAACCAACAAGAAATGCTGAACAGTAACTATATGCGGGGTTCCACTGTATATGCATCTCATGTATGAAGATCTAGATAATATGAGTAGATAGGCTACCACGCATATTATTTTATCTAAACGCTGAGCTCTAAAAGGTTCCTTGTCAAATCCATGTTGTTACTTGAGCGCAACATATAGTCTCATGTTGCTGTTAGATTACAGTATTCGGTTAATTTAAAGGTCAAAGTATATATTTTGCAGATATATTATACATTCATTAAATCGCATACTTGCATATATATGACATGAATACATGATACAAATTAAAAGAATCTTGAAGAAAATGTGGCCCCGTTATCTGATTCAATAAGATAGTAGAGAGAGAGGGGCAGGGGGTGGTGGGGCAAGATATATTTACGATCAGACATCAATAGAGGGTGCTGTGAGCTTCTGGAACTTTTTTTCCGAGCCACCTTGGACCAGTCTATCACTACCCTGCAAACCGTGCTGCTTGGCGCGCTCTTTGCTGGCCGAGGAGATTAAACAAAAAACGGTTAATATCAATCAGTGTGTAAACACCCTCATAACTCACTTGAGTAATGAAGCTGTAGTGAGTCAGCCTTTTTCCTGTATCTTGTGTGCGTATGTGTGTGTGGGAAGGGAAAATGCCAACATTAAAAGTCTGGGTATGCTTTATGTTCCATAAAATAATAAAAATATGTCATGTAATGACCTCACTCAAATTTACAATCAGGGAGCCGCTGTCTGTGTCAAATTTACAACCGGTAGCAATTTGATGTTTCAAGAAGAATTTGGTTGACAACTACGGAGAAAGCATGAGGTCCGAATTGCTATCATTTTAGATTTTCCAAACAATAAATGCAAGGAAAAAACATTTAAAGGACAACCGACGTCTCCGGACAAGTTGTGTCCATAATTTGTAAAATGGCTTCAAATGACTTCTACTGAGCATATTTTACAAAGATTCCACCGCATATAGCTATATTTTACATTTTAAGACTTGCGCTGAATATTCCGGAAGTCTTGTTTTTGAGTTGGTGGCGAGTCCGTACGTGTCGTCACTGAAGGAACGCCCCTGACCGAAAAAAGGACATATTGTAGCAGTCCTTCCATGACGTCAATATATTTTGCTGTACTTGTTTGTTCTGAAAACGTCATGTTGCACCAAAAAGAGCCAGAAGAGGGCGACCAAGCTCCATGTAAGGAATTTTTCAGCCTGCGGAAACAGGCTGATTAATTCCTCACACGGAGCTTGGTCGCCATTTTCTTCCTTTCTGCCTATGGTGATACATTTCCCCCCGATGTTGCCTCAAAATGGCACGGAATAAATTCTTTAATCGATTGCAAACATGTATGCTTTCCTCTTCAGAACTATTTGAATCATA